>NW_006203468.1:40750-52233 GCF_000334495.1 Tupaia belangeri chinensis | reverse complement strand
AAGTTAGTTTCCATTTGATTTCTACTTGTACTAACAATAACAACATTTGATTTGCTCTCTGAGCAAGTTTGAAGTTGACTCTTGGAAAAGCAAGTAGTTTAGATGAGAGTGCTTCTATTCTATTCTAAAAATGTAAACACTGTAAGAACAGCTATATAAACAATAAAAGATAATTGTTTTCTGCAAAGGAATGCTATAAATTTTAAAATAAGAGACTAGCATGTTTTATTAAAAATCTTCTTAGTGAGACCTACAAGTGGTTATATCTCTGGACTCCCACATGGCTGACTGGTTTGAGTCCTGGACCTGACAGCTTGCCTCTTAACTTTCCTTCTCTCTCTCTCTCTCTCATCAGCACCCATGTCCTAATGGGCAAATTAAAAATAATGATAATAGATAAAATTAAATAAATAATTCTTCACACACTATCTCTTTAGTGAGCTGGATCTATGGGCTATTGAATAAGACAGCTGAATTCTACATGGCCCAAGTCCAAGACCTGGAGGCTTCAAAAACACGACAGGCATGTGTACATGCAAGCATCACCAAAATCCCAGAAGAAAGGAGAAATGAAGAAAAGATTGCAGCTCGTCCCCCATGGGGGCACTTCTTTTCCCATCTCTCATAGTCTATCTGTCTCTCTGGGACGTTTACATGCGCACCAGGAATGAAAACCTCTTTTGAATTTAAATGTTTGGGGACCATAGATGGCATAATGGTTATATCACTGGACTCTCATGTAGCTGATCATGGTTCAAAACTCAGAGCTGGAGGCTTAAAACTCATTCCAATGATGTGTGCATACATGCCTCAAATCCCAAGAGGAGAATGGAGGAAAAGGGATTATGACATGGCCATTTCTCCTGGGGGTGATTTCTCACTATATTGTCTCTCTGTTTCTCTCTCTCTCCGGCAATCACACATACCCTATAGCAAAAATCTCTCTAAATTAAAAAAGAATTTAAAAGTTTTAAATGTATATATTTATTACAAGTTGTTTTTTAATGTCACATGACCATAACACTTTTACCAAAAGAAGTGCAAAATAAAGATAGAACAAAACACTTTTGTTATTTTAAAAAGTTTATTGAGGTTCAAATAGTATAAAAAAATTGCACATGTTTAATGTCCATTTTTGGATAAACTTGAAGAACTTTATACTTTTATAATACCCCTACCACTATCAAGAATCTAAAGCTTTTCATACATATAGTACCTTTTAAAATTTTTCCTATAAGGGAACAGCAGGTG
Source organism: Tupaia belangeri chinensis (assembly GCF_000334495.1). NCBI lineage: Eukaryota > Metazoa > Chordata > Mammalia > Scandentia > Tupaiidae > Tupaia > Tupaia belangeri. Next base: position 50,982 of record NW_006203468.1, on the reverse strand, counting down.
GCATAGTGGTCACAGTGCTGGACTCCACATGGCTGACTGGTTCAAATCTAGAACTTGGTGGCTTGCTTTCTCAGTTTCCCTCTCTTTCTTTCTCTCTGATAAAAAGATAAAAATAGCAATAATAAGTAAAGTTAAACAAATAATTCTCAATTATTTTTTCTACATGTGCATTTGTTAGGGAAAAAGAGGGGAAGTGAGAAATCAACACCCATGGGGAATAGTCATGATGGAATCCTTTCTTCACCTCTGTTTTTATCTGGAATTTGGGACATGAACATACATGTGGCCAGTGTTTTGTTTTCTTTTTAAATAATTATTTCATTTTATTTATTATTATTTTAAAAATTTGATCAGTGAGAGACAGAGAGAAAGAGAAAGGGTAAGTCAGAAAGCAAGTCATCAAGTCCAGAACTTAAACCACAATCAGCTATGTGTGAGTCCAGTTCCCTAACCACCACACAATCTACTGGTTCCTTCCAGTGTGTTTTGTAAGCTCCAGGTACAGGACTCAAGATGCTGACTTAGTAATGTGTGATTCAGTCACCTTAATCACACCACTCACTGGCTGGCCCCATTTGTGTCATTTTTCAATGACTAAGTTTAGCCTCTAATTAATCTAAGTCAGATTTTATTAGTCTGATGTTTATGAAAGTCCATGTACAAATCACTCTCTGGAAAACATCATAGAATTTTTCTTATGAGTTAAAACCACTACTCTATTGTTTTTAGGAAGAATAAAGTGTGCATCTCACGTGACCCCAGAGTTGGTGATCACTCAATCCACTTTGAGCCTCTACAAAATGGGGCAGAGATGTTAAAATAGAAGGATTTCTTGATAGATATGAACTGTCCAATCTCTACATTTAATGCAGTCCTAATTTTTAAATCCTGCTTTTAATCTAGCTTTATCCATTTCTGAGGAAAAGTCAGTTGACAAACAGCACTGGATACAATATGCCCCTTGAAGAGAAAAGAAAAAAGATATAATATGATATCCACAACCTTGTGAGATTTTCTAATCACAGGTGGCTATTGGTTAATGTAGGAGATTTTGTCTACAGGAGCACCCATGATCAAATCTTGGTCATTAATGAAGAGATGATAAAATGCCTGTCAGTTTGAAGGAGGTATGATGTCATTTCAATATTAAATATATACAGAGGTATCTAAACAGTCCTGAAATATAATCGTGTGATTATCTTTTCTTGCACTATTTTTTTGTTTTCCAATATTTTTATTTTTTATTCTTTTGATTTACATTTAATTACTATACCTCTTCTTTCTTATTTAATTTTATTATTATTTTTTACATTTTTTCCACATTTTATTGACTCACAATGTACCGTAAACTAAAACTACTGACAAAGCAAGAATCTAGTTACAAATGCACTGTAATTTTCTTCTGAGACATTTTAAATTAATTAATTAATTTACATTTAATCCCTGAGCATTGTCACAACAAACAAAATGTGATTTCCCATCCAAAATATACTGTATAGTAGCTTTATCATACATGTTATCATCATCAACTTTGAATTTCTAGTTTCATATATATATATATATATATATATTCCTATTTCTCACCCTCTGCCATTTCCCACCCTCCTCCCACACTATCTTAGGTGTTTAGAGTTGTTTTCCATTCCTTTTCCCCCCACATTTTATTCATTCACAAAATCGCTTAAGTAATCTAACTACTTTCAATAGCAAGTTTAGCTGGTGTATACAGATCAGTTTTCCCACCTTCTTCTCACACTATCTCTGGTGTCTACAGTTGTCTTCCATTCCTTCCTTCCCCATATTTTATTGATCACACAATTTCTTAAATAATCTAACTACTTTCAATAGCAAGTTCAGCTGGTGATTTCAAGAAAAGCAGTTTTAATTTTAATAAATCAAAGAAATGCTAAGGAAATTTGCTTGAAACTTAAAGCCAGGAAACAGGTTAGGCTTCTGTTCAAATAATAGGTACATGAACCTACCAGCATCTCAAGACAGGACAAAAATCCTTAAAACTGGAAAACAAAGCCTCGAAGAAGATCAGCAATGTTTTAGTCAAAAGTCATAAAATGCTGTTTCATTAGTTCAGTCTCATGTACTTAATCTATCTTCTGTTGAGGTCCAATCTTTCCATTTAAATTCTGGGATATAATATTCAACTCCAGACGTGTCTCTGTGATTAAGTTGACCATTTTCTTAGCTTTTGAACTCTTATTTTTGTGTGCCTGTATTTAATTTTCCTGGTATAGCACTCCCTTGAGAAATTCTTGGAAATCTGGTCTGGTGTTGGTAAACTCTTTCAGGTTTTGTTTATCTGAGAATATTCTTGTCTTTTCTTCCCATATGAAGGATAATCTTTCTGGGTCCAGTATTCTTGGTTGAAATCACCTTTCCTTCAACACTTTGAATATATTTTCCCATTCTCTCATCACTAGCATTGTTTTCAATGAGAGGTCCGCTGTTGACCTGATGAATATCCTTTGTAGGTAACTGGCCGTTTCTCTCTTGCCAATCTTAGTATCTTGTCTTTGTCTGTGGTTTTGGTCAATCTGGCTGTAATGTGTCTTGAAGAAGATCTTCTTGGGGTGTTTCTATTTGGGATTCATTGTATTTCTTGGGTCTGAATCTTTGAGTGCCTCTCTAGGTTTGGAAAGTTTTCTTGCAGGATTTCATGGAATAGATTATCAATGCCCTTATGAGTCTCTTTGCCTTCTGGGGTACCAATTATCCGAATGTTTGACATTTGATGGTATCTAGTATTTCTCATTTATTATTCTCATTTTTGGAGGGCCGTTTTCTCAGTCTTCTTGGTGGATTTTTCTAGGCTAGTGATTCTATCTTCTATATTTGAGATCCAATTTTCTGTCTGATCTAGCCTGCTTTTAGTACTTTTAAGGCATATTTTGACTTTCTGTTTAATAGTCTTAATCTTTAACTGTTCCATTGGATTCTTTTAAAAAATGTGTTTTTCCTCTTTTAGATTTTGTAAGAGTTTCCTCACCTCCTGGAATTCATCTGCTCATTTCTCCTGCCTCTTCTGCTGTTCATTGTCTCTCTTCTCTTCCATCTCTGTTAGCTTTATCATTATGAACATTCTAAAATCCTTAGCAGACATTTCCATGAGTTTTATTGTACTGTCTGAGGATGAAGAGGTGTTATTCTTTTCATGGAGGAGAGGTATTGTCTTGCTTTTTATTTTTTATGATTCTACAGTGATTTCTAGTCATCTGTTAGATGGTGCATTTCTTCTAGATTCTTGAAGTTCAATCTGAGCATTCAGAGGCAAGCAGAAGGAGGTGATCTGCAATCATACTACTGTTCCATTTTGACTCTCTGTGCATCAGATTCAAGGTGAAGAGAGGAATATTCTTACCCTAATCATATTCAGATGATTGGAAACTGTTCACTTGGACCTGTCTAGACACTAAATGTGTAGAGGCTGATTAGACAATGAATAAAGATAAAGAAAAAAGAAAAATAATTAAGAAGAGGAAAGAATAAGAAAAAAAATCAACTGAAAAAGAAGAAGAAGAAAAAAGAGGACAAAACCTATAAGATTAAAATTTTAGAAAGTAAAAATGAAAACTGTGTGGCACATGTGTGCACCACATGAAACTAGTATTTCACAGCTGAAGTATAGTATCCATCTGAGGATAGGCCTAAATTGGGTAGTGCCTTTCCTACTAGAAATGAGTCTGAAGGGGGAAGTCTCAGAAGAAAATTTTCATTTTTGGTCAAGGAAACCAGTATTTCACAGATGAAGTATGGTATCCTCAGGATCTAATCACTATATCACTTTAGTGTACAACATGGCTTTCCCCAGCATAAGTACAGTGCATATTATTAGAAAAGACAAAATATTCCAGATACATTATCATCACCAAATTCTTTTTTTTTTTTTGAGAGAGATTTTCACTGTAGGGCGCCTGCGCTCGCCAGACAGACAGAGAGAGACATAGAGACAGAAAGCGAGAAATCACCCCCCAGGGGGGATGGTCACGCCGCAATCCCTTCTCCTCCATTCTCCTCTCGGGATCTTGGACATGCACGCACACGCGCCCGGCGTGAGTTTTAAGCCACCGGGTCTGGGACACGAACCACGGTCGACTACGTGGGAGTCCAGCGACATAGCCATTACGCTAACTGCTGGTTCCCACCAAATTCTTTTTTTGTGTGTCAATTATATGTACTTCTTTTTCCTGTGTTTCCCTCCCTCCCCTAATACCCACCCTCATATTATCTCTATTCTTATTATCTGTAGTATCTATAGTTGCCCTCTGTGCTACTATACTTTCCAATCTTTCAGTTTCTACTATAGAGCACAGACATTCAAGATAGATAGGTAGATAGATAGTGATTAATAAATAGATAGATAGATAGGTATATATAGATAGATAATATATTTTATTTTATTTTAATTTCTTTTATATATTCAATCACTATACTTCACTTATTGTGTAAAGTGAATTTTACACCTGTTCAGTTGGGGATTCTATACATGTTATTATCAACAGATAATAATCCATTTCTGGGTTCCATAAATGTCTTACCTCTCTAATGTCTTTTTCTACATTCTCCTTAATGTCTTTTTCTACATTCTCTTCCTTCTCCCACCTTCTTTCCACACTAACTCAGCATTTAATTTACTTTTCATGGGGCCAGCAGGTGGTGTAGTGGTGAAGGAGCTGGGGTCTCACATGGCCAACCATGGTTTGTGTTCTGGATGTGGTGACTTAGAAATTATGCTCGGCATGTGTAAATGTATGCATACCTGAAATCCTGAGAGGAGAAGGGAGGAAAAGGGACTGTGGCGTGGTCACCCTTTTGAGGATGAATTTATTTTTATTTTTATTTATTTATTTTCTTAAATTTCTTACATACATTTAATCACATTGTTTAGCTTACAAAGTGAACATTTCAATATGTGAACATTTCTCCCCAGTCCAGTTGATCATAATATCTTCAACCAATAACACCACACCTCCCCATCCTGTCAATGCTCTGCCTCCATATCCCTCCTCCAAACATTGTACCTTAGGCCCAACTCCTTCACACACACCACATCTGGCATTCACATCTATCTCTTGTGTTTGTACAACTTTTAGTCAATCAGTTTTTCACTTATTCTTTTTCTGTTTCTATCTCTCTGTGGTGAAAGCAAATGACTTATGGCAAAAAACTAAAGAAAGATGAATTAAACTCTTACCTCAGTGAAAATAGAAATTGTAAAAAATTATACCTTTTACTTCCTGACTTTATACTATATGATTTTGCTTACATACATACTTAGTATAAAAAAATACCTGTTTTTTTATATGCTCATTTGTTTTATGTTTGTTCAAGCAGCAGTCCATTTAAAATCAGTGAGGTAGCAGATATGTATACATAGTTGAACATTGTTTAATGAGAGAAATGTATTTTTTAAATTTAATATAATTTAATTTTATTTTAGATAGATGTTTTTCTATAGAGCCTGTGTTCTTGCTAGAGAGATAAAGAAACAGAAAGCTAGAAATCACCCCCTGAGGAGATAACATTGTCACAATCCCTTTTCCTCCATTCTTCTTTCAAAATTTTGAGCTCACATGCACATTCACCAGGTGTGAGATTCAAGCTGCCAGATCTAGGACTCAAACTGCACTTAGCCATGTGGGATTCCAGCAACATAAACAGTGTGCCACCTGCTAGTCCCCATGAAATGCATTTTTAGAAAATTAGTCTTTGTGTAAACATGATAGATTGCACTTACACAAACCTAGATGATATTGCACATTGCAAATGGAATATAAACTAAACTATTATCTTATTGAACCACTATCATATATGCTTTTCATGATTGACTAAAATGCCTTTGATCTTTATGGAGCACATGACTCTTTTATATATATGTCTATACCTATGTGTGAGTGTGCATGTTTGAGTGTGTGTGTGTGTGTGTGTGTTTGTGTGTGTGTGTTTGAGTTTCTGTGTGTGTGTCTAAAAAAATTTCTCTATATATCCCAAAACCCTTTATCATTTGTAAACAAAGTCCTCCTCATACATTAATATATTGTAAACACAAGGAGATTACAGATTAAGATACCATTCATGTTTTTGTAGATACAATTTACATTTTCTCTTGTTATTTTGCAAACCATTCAAATTTTTAAAAGAATTATTTATTTAATTTATTATTTATTATTAGCCTTTTTCAACTGGACCAGAGAGACAGAAAAAGAGAGAGAGAGAGAAACAGAGGGAGAGAAGGAGAAAGAGGAAGAATGTGAAAGCCAGTCAATGGGTCCAGGACTCAGACTGTAGTCAGCCATATGAGAATCAAGTGCCTTAAACATACTACCACCTGCCAGCCTCTTGCATGCCATTCTTTGTTGTACTAAACATCTCAAAATATTGAATATAATCTCAGGCAATAGATGAGGCAGAATATTTATACAACAGGGGACAGCAGGTCATGTAGTAGTGACAATGCTGGATTCCCTCATAACCTAACCTGCCTTTTGAGGATGCTTTAGGGACAGCCATGACCTGCACAGCTCTGTGCTTCTTTGTTCTCACAGCTGTAGTTGTGGAGTCTTTGTGAAGCACACAGACACTCCCATTGTCAAGGTCAGCAACCAGGCTCTCAGCTTTATTCTGCTCATCTCCCTCCTGAAATGCTTCATCTGCTCCTTGCTCTTCATTGGCCATCTTAGTGCAGCCACTGTGTCCTCCAGCAGGTTATGTTTGGTCTTGTATTCACTGTGGCTGTTTCCACTGTTTTAGCCAAAATCATTACTGTCATTTTAGCATTTAAAGCCATGAAGCCTGGAAGAACAGTGAAGTGCTTGATTCTCTCAGGGGCTTCCAACTCTGTCATTCCTATTTGATATATGTTCCAAATGATTGTCTGTTGAATTTGGCTGTGAACCTCTAGGCCCCCCACCCGGGGCTCTGCCCAGCGTTCAGCTGCCTCTCCGGGGTGGGCATGTGGCCTCTGGACCAGCAAGCTGAAGCTGAAAGCAAGGATTGAGAACTTGCAACTATAAGAAACAGAAAGAATCTTTAGCTGTCTTAAACCAGTTGAGAAATATATTAAATAGAAGGACTTGCTCTACCTATGGACAGTGAGAAGATGATGGTTGCCAGCCCTGCATTGCCCGCAGCAGGGCCCTCCGCCCTCCCGCCATGCATGCATCTAATCTTTGACAGTTATGCTTTCAACTATGGTTAGTATCTTAGATTAATGGGTATTTCTTACACTATAGGTACTGATTAATGGCAAAGTTTTATTAATTATTTATGATATATTGTGTTATCTTGGAAAGCAATTTACTTTTATATAGTCAGGAATAATGTCTTTACTTCCATATCTTGTTTATTGGTTTGTATCTCTCTCCTTTCTAGGAAAGTCTTGCTTTCCTTAACTTAATGTATTATTTTGATGACTATTATTTACTTTAATTTGAACAGAGAGTCAGGGAGAGTGACAAAGCAAGAAACCACGTCTGGGACTCAAATTGCTGTCCATGATGTGTAAGTCCAGTGCTGTGCTGGCTTCTGAAATTCGAAAATGATGCTAAGAATATAGACTAGAGAAAGAACAGTACTTTAATAAATGGTGCTGGATATAGTGACTATCCATGTCAGAAAAAACAGTTTACAAACTTAAATGGGTCTGTCTCATGCTCACTCTCCATTTCTGTCCGTCTCATGCTCTCTCTCTCTCTCTTTAAATTTTTTTTTAATTGTTAAGCATCTCTCCTCAACTTGGGCCTTTTCTTTCACTTGTTAATTTCAGAAGCCATTTTAAAACTGAGCTGTGTCCTGGTGTGTTCAGGGAAGTCATATTCTATACCCATTTCCTAGATTCCCAAAATATTCAGACAAGAAGCCATTTTAAAGCTGAGGTGTGTCCTGGTGTGTTCAGGGAAGCCATGCTCTAAACCTATCTCCTAGACTCCCAAAATATTCAGACAAGATTCATTAAAATCCTCAATGCTTATTGAACCTCTTATTTTAACAAAGAATTTTTTTTATAAATCTGAACTCCTAATCTTACTGTTGATACCACATTGCTAAGCACTGTGGAGGAGAGATTTTGTCACAGAATAACCAGAAACAACCACAGAGACACAAGAAACATGAGAAACCAAGAAAATATCTCTACCCTAAGGGAAAAGAACAATATGTCGTCATCTACAGACAGTACAGTAGAATTCTTGGAAATGTCTGATAAAGACTTCAGCATACGCATAGTGAGAAAACTAAATGAGATGCAAGAGCTGAGAGATAATGAACTCCAGAAGATGCAAGAGAAGAGTCAATGAGTTGTAAGAGGTGTTGAAGTTCTTTCATGTTCTGAAAGAGGAAATACACACCATAAAAAATAATCAAATGGAGCTATTAGATACGAAGACTGCCCTTCAGGAAATCAAAACGGCCCTCAAAAGTATTAAAAGCAGATTAGTTCATGCAGAAAATCGAATCTCGGATGTTGAAAGCAAAACCTCTGATCTAGAAAAAACAACCAAAAAAAAAGAAAGAAACCTGAGAAAATAACCCCCCAAATGAGAATACTACATGAGAAATAATAGACAGCATTAAGCACCCAAACAATGGGATAATTGATATCCCAGAAGGTGAAGAAATGAATAAAGGCATTGATAATCTATTCCATGAAATCTTGGAAGAAAACTCCAAATCTAAAGAGTTATTCAAATTTCCAGACCCAAGAAATACAAAATACCCCTAATAGAATTAACCCAAGAAAATCTTCTTGAAGGCACATCATAGCCAGACTGGTCAAATCTACAGGAAAAGACAAGATACTAAAATAGGCAGGAGAGAAACATCAGGTTACTTATAAAGGTTATCCTATCAGGTTAACCTCAAACCTCTCATCAGAAACAATGTGAGCAAGAAAAGAATAGGAAAATATATTCAGGGTTAAGTGAAAAACAGCTTCAACAAAGAATACTATACCCAGCAAGATTATCATTCTTATGGAAAGAAGGAATAAAAACATTCTCAGATAAACAAGACTTGAAAGAATTTGCCAGTAGCAGACCCACTCTTCAAGAAGTTCTGAAAGGAGTGTCGACCAGTAAAACTAAACACACATACAGAAATAAGAAAACAAAAGGCAACCAAGAAAATGACAAATTTAATGATAGGGACAAAAAAAATATCAATAACAACATAGAATGTTAACTTCCAGGATTTAAATGGAAATATTGGACCACAGTGACATTGTATATTCAACAGAAGAGAGTTTGAATATAAGACTGAACTGAATAAATAGAATTTTATGATTTTTGAGTAAAAAATTACTGGTTTTTTTTTTATTATGCTTTGTTTTCCCATGTTAAACAGTTTACTTTCTTTTGAGTTGTTGATAGGTTCAGCAACATGTTAAAATATTTTTTGCTTGTTTCTTTAAATGGAAACAAACTTTTCTTCCTTCCTGACCTCTCTGGAATTGGAAAATATTTGGGAATATTCTTATTTTGTAGCAGAAGGGTATTTGCATAAGTTCAATAATGCTTGTTGCTTTGATTCAGAAATCGGAAATACTTATTATTGGACAGGGTTTTGACTGAAATGTCATATCAGAAGATCAATCAGAAAACTATGGTACTAAGTTGGATCTCAACTAAGCCAACAGAAGCTCTTAGAAAGACGATCTGGCCTCATAAGCAGTTCTGCCTAACAGAGAAGATTAGAGAAGATATATGAAAGAATTTATAACATAAAATAACCAGGACTTTTCCAGCCCAGCATTGGAATCAGCAGAGATCACAAAAGAGCAACCACACCAGAGCATTTTTTTGAGAAAGACTTTGAAGGAAGAAAAAGAGATCTTTGCTAGCAGATGGTATATCACAGAATACTTGGGCAGGACTGAATTGGAAAAGTGTATGTGTGACTAGTGTGCTGGGCATTTGCTTTTCAACAATTTGAGTAGTTAACATGTAAATATTTTCTCAAAAATATTTAAAATCATACTGTTTCTGTTGTTATAGAGTCACAAACAAAATTATACAAAATTATAAGAAATATTTTAAATATTCTCTTTAAAATTCAGTATTTTTAAATTTTGAACATTGTTTATTAACTGTCAAGAATTATGGAATATGAGTTAAAATTTTTTGATGTGTAAAGTAAATGTTGAAAAATGTGGCGGCCGGGGGCTCCCGCCCCCTGCGCAGCCGTGCGCCAGGCGGCCAGGGGCTCACGCCCCCTGCGCAGTCCCG
>NW_006203468.1:38036-39646 GCF_000334495.1 Tupaia belangeri chinensis | reverse complement strand
GGTTTATTATCTGTTGATGATGATGTGTATAGTATTCTCAACTGGACTGGCCTGGGAAGTATTTCATGATGGGTGAAGTCTTTTAACAAGCAAAATGAGAAATAGTGATTGACTGTTTTAAAAAATAATAATAATAATAATAATTACTGGGAAATGCATGGAAAAGACATTGAATGATAAAGCGGGGAGATTGATGTAGCTGTATTGACTGACATGCATGGCATTCCCTTTTGAAAAAGCAATGGAAGTCAATGTAAAGTTATATGTAATCCAATGTAATATTAAGAAGATTATGATGATAATAAAAATTTTAAAAATGTAAAAATGAAAAATGAAAAAAAGAAACAAAAATATTTATTCATTTAATTTTATAAGTTATTATTAGTTTTCAATTTGATCAGAGAGCAACAGAGGGAGGAAAAAAGGGAAAGTTAAAAAAAAAATCTCCATGTCTGGGATTCAAACCATGCCCAGCCATATGGGAGTTCAGTGCTTCAGTCATATCACCTGCCAGACCCATTTCTTCTCTTTTTAATCTGTACCATAATTTAATTTATCTCCTATATCATAATTCAGATGAATGGCTGATGGTATATTTTTGTTGGACATTCCTGTTTTAAGTAAGACAGGCTTATGTTTAAATGAATGTTGCTGAGTTTTTAAACTTTGATAGTAATTTTTATTCTGTAAATGTTAGTACTGTTTTCTTTTTCTAAGATATAATTAGTAACTCATTAGTAATGCTCATCTGTCTACAAATATTGTGAATGTCAACTCAAAATTACTAAGGTCAGCAGATGGCATAGGGATTACATCACTGTACTCCATATGGTCAATTGTGATTCATGTCCCAGAACCAATGGCTTGAAAAATTACACCCAGGATGTGTGCATAGATGCACAAGATCCCAGGAAAATAATGGAAAAGAGATTGTGGTATAGCCATCCCCCCTGAAGGATGATTTCTCAATTTCTTTCTCACTGCCTTTATCTCTCTCTCTCTCTCCAGTTAGCACATGTGCCTTAAGGCAAAAACCTCTGCAAAACAGAAACAAAAGCCTAGTGGATATTTTTTTATTACATGGGTTATATGTAACTGATTATATGAATATATAAATACTGGGGACATCACTTTTCAAATCAAGCAGATTCACTTGTGTTTTACTTTGCGTTCATTAATCCATTAAAGGCAAGGGCTGAAGATAAGGTAGTAATGCCTACCTTATATAATTTATCTTAACTGTGCTAATCCAATTAAAATTTCCTGTATCTGATACTCTGTCGTATTGAAAGACATTTTAGTGTGGTTTCTGTTTACTCTCAAATAAAGAATATGTAACATTTCACATATTTTATAAGTGATTTGTAAGAGCAGATGTGTTTGAAAGTCATTGTGTTGAGATTTTGTAGCAAGTTAAAATTTGCCTTTGAATACTTTTTTTTTTAAAGAATTGTATATTTAATTTTATTTATTATTATTATTACTTTTAAATTTGACCAGAGAGAGTTAGTGTGAGAAAGAAACCACCATTTTCGGGACCTGAACCACAGTCAGTCATGACAACTGTTCAAACCACATAAAAACTGTGGAATTTCAGACCAGCAGTTAGC
>NW_006203468.1:36207-37780 GCF_000334495.1 Tupaia belangeri chinensis | reverse complement strand
CCAAAAAAAAAAAAAAGAAAAGAAAAGAAAAGAAAACTGTGGAATTTGATTGCATGTGTGATTGGTAAAGGTGCTTTTGTCAACTTATTAGAAGGATTAGAGGAGACATGGCATCAGAATAGATTTGAAAATTATGTCATCTTAAGACTTAAAATAATTACAAGCAAATGACTGAAGAAAACAAAGAAAGAAAGAAAAAGAAAAAGAGACCAAAAGAAAGAAGTAGACAAAGAAAATATTTCAGGAGCTATGTCCAAACCCAGGAGACAAGGCCAGCCCAGGGATGCCTCCACAGGGGTTATTTTTCTGCCTAAGGATGATCTAGCCTCCAGAGGGAGACTCAGGGATTTTTGAGACTCACTCAATGATGGGAACACTTGAAGGATCATGGCCAGCCCACCCAGGCATTCTACCCAACCTCCCTGGACTACCAGGTCTTTGCTAATTTTTGGGTGGGGCAGAGCCCCACTCCTCCACAGCCATGACAGGAGGAAGAACAGTGGCCATGCTCAAGGGACACTCAAGGAATGTCTTGTACAGTCTATGGTAACAGGCACGGCTCTAAACTATTGACTCAGAATTCCGTTAGTCAGGTTTTATTTTCTTTTAGATTTTGCTATAGGGCACATGAACTTGCCACTAGAGAGAGACAGAGAAAGAGAAGAGAAAAAGACAGAAAATGAGAAAGCACCCTGCAGGAGATATGACCAAGCCACAATCCCTTCTCCTCCGTTCTCTTTGTGAGGTTTTCAATAGGAATGCACACATGTCTGATTCACTCTTTAAGTCATCCAGTCATGTACCTTAACCATGCAGTTGACTGTATGGAATCCAGCACCTTTACCATGCTATTTGTAAGCCTCACAAGTAGCATGTTTATTTTCAAAAATTGTTTCAAAGTGGCCCGCAGTTGGTCAAAATGCTGAACTCCCCCATGACCAACCACAGTCTGGACCAGATCGCTTATAAATTACACAAAGCATATGTGTGTGTGAGTGCCCAAAACCCTGAGAGGAGAATGGAGAAGAAGGTATTGTGACATGGCTTCCCCACCCTGGGGTCTTACTTTCCCTCTCTATTTCTGTCTTTTTGGCAAACACATGTGTCCTATGCCTTCCCCCCATTAAAAACTGTCTCAAAGTTTATTCTTCTCATGAGTAATAAAGACAAAGAGGCAGAGAGACAGCCATATACAAAGAAACAGGCACTGACGCCAGTGTCTTAACACATTGTTGAGACACCCTCAACTGCAGCCAACTGCAGACTGTGGGTATAAATATGATAAGCAAACTCAGGGAGATCTCAAAATGTGAACTGTAAACCTTCCCATGTAAGTTAACCTTGAAGTGTGTCATGTTTTATCACGTCACATGTTATTTTTTGCCTCATAGAAAATGGTCATTGTAATTAGAGTAAAGTGAAAGCTCATTGTAATTTTTATTTATATTTTGTTGGTAATTAGTGATACAGAACATTTTTTCACATACTTGGTCATTGTATATCTTCTTTAGAAATGTTTACTTATGGCTTGATTTAATTCTGTAGCAGTGTTTTATTTTTAATTTTGTTTTTC
>NW_006203468.1:31175-35554 GCF_000334495.1 Tupaia belangeri chinensis | reverse complement strand
GCTTGGCATCAGTTTTGCATTTCAGTGGCAAGCAGGTGACAGGGTAGTGAATAGCACTGGACTCACTTGATGGACTGCAGTTTGAGTCCCACACCAGGTGTCTTGCTCACACTCTGGTCAAATTAAAATAAATAATAGGAATCACAATAATAAATCAAGTTAAATAAAGCAAGACATTCTTAGAACAGAGAGAGAAGATACATACCAATAAACCAGATATGAAAGTAAAGATATTATTTCTAAATATATAGAAGTAAAATGCTATCTAGGAGAACACAATCAATACTAAATAATTAATAAAATGTTGTCATTAATCAATTCCCATAATGTAAGAAATACCCACTAATCTAAGATACCAATCATAGTTAAAAGTATAACTGTCAAAGATTAGATGCATGAAATGATTGTTTTATAAATTAACTTAAAAAGGCAGTCATTTTCAGTTAGTTTAATATGATAATATAAAATTAGTACATTTGTTGTTCAAAATCCTAAAATTGTGATACAGTATTATGATATAAACCTTAGATTTTATTTGAAACCTCTTCTGTTTTTTAAAACTTCCCAGGAGTTCTTATCAGGCCTTATCAGAATAACATAGCACTTGGGGGCAAAGATGCAGCCTAGGAGTCCTGCACTGGAGGCCAAGATGGAGAAGATCTCCACAGACACCATGAACTTCCCCTTGGTGCTGAGATAGACGGGGACAAATGTGACCCAGACACTGCAGAACACCAGCATGCTGAATGTGAGGAACTTGGCTTCATTGAATGTGTTAGGCAGGTTCCTGGCCAGGAAAGCCATGGTGAAGCTCACCAGAGCTAAGAAGCCCAGGTAGCCCAGGACACAGTAGAAGGCAGTGACTGAGCCCTTGTTACACATGATGATGAGGTTCCTGGGCTCAGAGTGTGAGTCTATGTCAATGAAAGGGGGAGAGGTTCCCAACCAGATTCCACAGATAATCATTTGGATCAGGGAACAAATGGGAATGACAGAGCTGGAAGCCCCTGAGAACAGCAAGCACCTCATTGTTCTTCCAGGATTCATGGCTCTGAATGCCAGAATCACAGTAATTGTTTTGGCCAGAACAGTTGAAACAGCTACAGTGAACACAAGGCCAAATGTGACTTGTTGGAAAATACAGGTGGCTGGATTAGGATGGCCAATGAAGAGCAAGGAGCAGAGGAAGCACAGCAAGAGGGAGATGAGCAGAATAAAGCTGAGAGTCTGGTTGTTGGCCTTGACAATGGGAGTATCTCTGTGCTTCACAAATATTCCCAAAACTATAGCTGTGAGAATAAAGAAACAGAGAGCTATGCAGGCCATGGCTGTCCCCAAAGCATCCTCAAAATCCAGGAATGTCACAGGCTTGGAGAGGCAGTGAGTTCTTTCACTGTTTGGATACTCTTGAGCTGGGCACTGCACACACTGCTTTGCATCTGGTGACAAAACAAAGATTCAGCAATTTACTTTCACAATATAATTGTCGTGTTGAAGGAAATGGTCACTTTTATGTAATTTTCCACAGATAAATACTCTGAGGTAATATCAAGATATACCAAATTAAGAGTCTATGTTGATCAGGTAGATCCAAAGTGATTTAAAACTGGATCTTCGCATATGAGGATCTTGGTTGGCCCATCTTGTGGCTCTGAATGATGTGATCAATGATGAGAATTTAGACCAGATCTCTTCTCTACTCCCTCTTCAGTTTTCCTTATGATAAACCTTATATTTTTATGGCTTATCATATTTGTTCATCACAACAGAAATGAATAGTTTTCTTATTAATATTCGGAGAAAAATAACTTTATTTTATTCTTCTGGAATATCCTAACTTTTATCTCTGTCCTAATTTCTATTCATTTTCTCTTGTATATAACATGTCACTTTGTGTACCTAGTTTTCTTATTGTACAGTATAATTTTTCTATCAATATTATCATAAGCAGTCTTATGTAAATGTTGAAAACAGGTTTAATTTATTCTTTGTAGAGTTTTTGTCTTAGGGCATGTGTGCTTGCCACAGAGAGAGAAAGAGACAGCCACATGAGAGAAAATGTGATAAAACACATTCAGAGAGGATGGCCATGCTGCAAATCACTTTTCCTCCACTCTCTTCCTGGAATCTTGGGAATGTGTGCACACCTGTCCGCCATGAGTTTCAAAGCACTGTGTTTGGGACTCAAACTACATTTGGTCATGTGGAAGTCCAGCAATAAACTACTATGACAACTGCTGGTCCAAGAAAATTGTTTTAATTTAAAACATTTAAATCTTGAATGAATTTGATTGTTCCTATATAGCTATTGTTTGAGAAATTTGTATTATAATTATGTGATAGAAGGATCGAATGTTCATTTTGAGGTATCCATTTACATTCATCTGAAAGCTTAGTTTATAAATCTATTTTATTTTTGAGATGCTAGTCATACATTTTGCATTTATACATTATGCAGTTTCTGTTGCAAATACTTGCTTCTATTGTTACGTAGCAGGAAAGCAGCCACAGAGATTATGGAAATTAAATAAAACTGCATTTTTTTATATAAAAATATCTGGTGTGCCTAATACATTCTCAACTAATTTACTTTTGATAATACTGAGGCAATAGTATCGGACTGTTGAAAGAGTCATGACACATTTTTCCATAGAAAAGAAGAAAACTAAAATACATTGTGACTCTTCCATCAACCCAATATCTTCTCAAAGAATTAGAGTGGGAGTCAGTAGGTGTCATGGCAGTTAAGGTCCTAGTGTAGGAAGATGATGGGAAAAGAGTCTGAGGTAACATAGGGAGCCAAGACATTTATGAGACATAGAAATGGATTATTATTTCTTGATGATAACATGTAGGGTACTAACTGGACTGGCGGGAAATGTATTTATGTTGAAAAATTTATTTTACAAGCTAAGTGATGTATAGTGATTGAATATATAAAACAAATTAAAATTAAAAAAAAGTTCTAGGCTCCCACATGACTTATAGCAGTTTAAGTCTTGGACATGGTACCTTCATTTCTCACTTTCCCTTTCTATTTCTTTTTTTCTTGTCTCTCTCTCTGGGGAGTGTGCATGACCTTCAGTAAATTAGTAATCATAATAATAATAATGATAATAAATAAAATAAAGTAGTTATTAGAAAAAATAATTGGAGTGATAATAAATCACATGTTTTTCTTGCATTACCTATTCCTATTCCAAGAGTCAGCAGATACTCCAGACTTCTGTCTCCGGAATAGGTTTGGCACCCACATGCATATGTTTGTTTTCTTCTGGATCCCAAACTCTTTTTCTATTCATTTTTTTCTTTTTTAAAAAAATAATTATCTATTTAATTTTATTTATTACTATTCTTAAATTTACTCTAGGGCATGTGTGTTCACCACATACAGACAGAGACAGAGAGAGAGAGGGAAAGTGGCAAGCACTTAATCAGTGCTGGCACTCAAATCCTGGTCATGTAGGTGTCCAGCACCTTATGAATCATGCCACCCACTGGCCCCTATTATTCATTGTTTTAAAAATTTGCCAAGAGTCTCATTCACTCACTAGAGAGAGACACCCAGAGAGAAAAAGAACCTGAGACAACATGACATCTCTAAAATAGTCATGCCACAATTCCTTCTGCACCATTTTTCCTCTTATCATTATTTTAAACAACATACAAACTCCTGGAGTATTTTCCAAGTCATCTGGTTTGAGAGTCAAATCACAATTTGGGTCATCTGGGATTCAGCCACCTTAACCACCATGCCATGGGCTGTCTCCATACTTCTATTTCTTGTTTTGTGCACTTACTTGATTTTACAATTCGTTCACAAAAAAAAGTATTTTTTTTTCTTGGCATATTCTTTTTTGGACATTAATTTTTTTATTGAACAAAAAAAGGTAAAACATGGAACTTGACTTTGTTGAGCAAAAGCAGCTCTCCACATAAAGCTGCTATCCCTCATGCTAAATAATCTTATGAACTGAGAGTATACAGAATACATATTATATGTAAGTTACCTCAACAGCAAAGGAGAAGGGATGGAATACAGTTTTTGAAGATAAAATTCTAACCTGAACATAAATATTTATTTTTACTAGCTATGAAAATCAAATGATTTCTACTGTTAGAATACCTGGAATTGCATAATAGTTATGGAAGAATTAAAATCATATTAATTCCTTATATATTACAAAAGTGGAACCATGATTTCTTATAATTTTCTCTATTTCACACTTGACAGTACCACATTTTATTTTGATAATTGTTTGATGTTATATTTTGTATGACAGCAAATTTTGAGGTGCCCAAGTGTGAAATTTATCAGAATATTGAGTCTTCAATCTTTAAACTATGTTTCTTTTTCTTCCTGCAATATAATTCAAAGG
>NW_006203468.1:29123-30588 GCF_000334495.1 Tupaia belangeri chinensis | reverse complement strand
ATTTCTTTGTGTGTGTGTGTGTGTGTGTGTGTGTGTGTGTGTGAGAGAGAGAGAGAGAGAGAGAGAGAGAGAGAGAGAGTTTAGCTATATGGAGAGTGTTCTCACCAGAGACAGAAAATGATAAATCACCTCCCAGAGGAGGTGACCTTGCCACAGTCTCTTCTTTTCCTTTCTGCTCTGGAGATTTAGAGCTCACATGCACCCGCACCTGCACCTGGCATGACTTTCAAGCCTCAGGATTAAGAATTAAACCTCAGTTAGCCACAGTCAGCTACATGGGACCACCACATCACCTTCCAGTCCCCATGTATTATTTCTAATAGTAACAGTTTCAATTTTTACTGAGCAATAGTTGGGACTAATAGTGTAGTTATGTATTTCATACTTGTTTGATTTGAAATGTCTGACTCTGGGCACAAGACACAAATAAAGCAGCAAACAGGTCTTCCTTCTTGGGGAACTTTTTGGAATCCAGGAGCACAGCTGTGACTACACACAGATTCAGGAGCCTGAGCAGAAAAGAGAATCATTAGTCATAATCACTGTTATACACTGTTTTGAAGGGATGTCTCTATTTTTCTCCACTTAGAGAAAGCTATTGCCTTTAATAATACATCACTGTGTATCATTTAAAAACTCATCACATTGGTATTAGCTAGACTTTCTTTTAATTGTTGTGTTTTTGTTTTTGTTTTTTAGAGAAATTTTTGCTACAGGGTATATGCACTCTCCCAAGAGACAGAGAAAATGAGAAAACACCTCCTGGTTTGATGGCCACACCACAATCCCTTCTTTATTCTCTTCTCAGGATTTGGATCGGCCATGCACATGTGCTTGACATGAATTTCAAGTCTCTGGTTTCAGGACTCAAAACTGCAGTCTGCTGTGTGGGAGACCAGAGCCTTAACCATTATGCTATCTGCTGCCTCCCCTTACAAAGACTTCTCATGAAGAACTAATATGCTTCTCTTTGTTCTTTTTGTATTATTACTGTTTTTAAATTTTAAAAATTATTTATGTTATTTTATTTGTTCTTATTTTCTTTAAATTTGAACAGAAATACAGAGAGAGATAGGGAAAGTGAGAAAGAAAGCCACCAAGTGCAGGACAAGAACTGTGGTCAGCCATGTGGGAGTCCAATGCTTTAACCATTATGCCATCTGCCAGCCGTCTTTATGTATTATTTGCAAAGTATCTCCAAAGTTCCTAATTACTGTATCCCATACATGACTAAAACAAATTCCTTTGTCATTCCTTGGTCTTATGTAATCACTTTCTTCAAAACAATTTCAATGCATGCTTTACAAACTAAATATTCTTAAAAGTTGTGTTCCCAAGAATATTTATACTATCTCCTCATATCTGGCTGGGTGGAAAATTTTAGGTTCTAGATTTTAAAATACCTAATAATGTGATATGTAGGTGCACTATAAAAAGTTAACTTAAATCTCATGTGACAGCAGAA
>NW_006203468.1:28681-29058 GCF_000334495.1 Tupaia belangeri chinensis | reverse complement strand
CAATACATGTGTGAAGCATAATTGTTATATAAATTTTTAAGAAGTTTTGCCTTAGGGTGTGTGTGCTTGCCAGAAAGAGGGAGAAACAGAGACAGTGAGAGGGAAAATGAGAAATTAGTCCACAAGGGAGATGGCCACATCATAATCCAATCTTTTCCATCTCCTCAAGATCTGGGACATGCATGCATGTACACCCAGCATGAGTTTCTAGACAATGGGTCAAGACTCTAACTGCGGTTGCTCATGTGGGAGTTCAGCATTGTAACTACTACATGATCTGCTGGCTCCTATTGTATAAATCTTCTGTCTCACCTAATTGACTGAGATAATATTTAATGTTTTGAGATGTTTACTACAACAAATAATGATATCCAAGA
>NW_006203468.1:21828-27647 GCF_000334495.1 Tupaia belangeri chinensis | reverse complement strand
TATAAAGTCAGGATGCAAAAGGCAGATTTAAAAAAATAATTTGTATTTTCACTGAGGCAAGAGTTTAATTAATTTTTCTTAGGGTTTCTGGCATAGGTCATTTGCTTTCACCAGAGAGAGAGAGAAACAGAAAAAGAATAAGTGAGAAATTAATCCGCAGGAGAGTGGCCACACCAACTATCCTTTTTTCTCTATTTTTCTCTCAGGATTTTGGAATGCACACACATACACATGTCAGGCATCATTTTCAAGTTACCAGATTCAGAACACAAACTATGGTTGACCATGTGAGAACCCAGTTCCTTCACCATTAGACCACCATGAAAAGCAAACTAAGTACTGAGTTAGTGTGGGAAGAAGGTGGGAGAAGGAGGAGAATGTGAGAAAAGACATTAAGGAGAAAAATAGAAAGACAAGACATTTATGGGACACAGAAATGGATTATTATCTGTTGATAATAACATGTATGGTATCCCCAACTGAACTGATATGAAATGTATTTATGTTAGAAAATTCACTTTACAAACTAAGTGAAGTATAGTGATTAAATGTACAAAAATTTAAAAATAAATATAATATAGTATATATATATATACACATTATACATACATATATATACACACACGCTGAATGTCTATGCTCTGTACTAGAAACTGAAAGATTGGAAAGTATAGCAGCAGGAAGAGGAACTGTAGATACTACAGATGGTAAGGATAGGGATAATGTGAGGGTAGGTATTAGCGGAGGGAGGGAACTAGAGGAAAAAGAAGTACATATAACTGACACAAAAATAAAAAAGTTATTTGCTGATGATAATGTATATAGTAATGTCTTTGTCTTGTCTGATATGCACTGTACTCATGCTGGGAAAAGCCATGTTTTACACTGTAAAGACATAAAGTGATTAAATGTAAATAAAAACAATAAAAATTAAAATATTGGAAAACAAAAACAGCACAAAAAAAGATAGTCACACATTTTCATTTCAGGACTCTGTTCAGATACTTCTGTATATATTTAATATTGAAATGACATTATACCTCCTTGAAACTAACAGGCCAGTTTATCATCTCTTCATTGATGACCAAGCCTTGATCATGGGTGCTCCTGTAGACAAAATCTCCTACTTTAACCAACAGCCAACTGTCATTAGGAAATCTCACAAGATTGTGGATGTCATACTGTACCATTTTTCTTCTTTCATCAAGGGGCTTGTTGTACTCAATGCTGTTTGTCAATGAGCTTTTCCTCAGAAATGGATGAAGCTGGATTAAAAGCAGGATTTACAAATTAAGACTGCATTTAATGTAGATGTGGACAGCCCATATCTATCAAGTAATTATTCTAATTTAACGTTTTTCCCCTTTTTTGTAGAGGCTCAGTGTGGTTTGAGTGATCACTAGTTTTGGGCTCATGTGAGATGCACTCTCTATTTTCTTCCTAAAAACAATGGCAGAGTAAATGTAGCTCATAAGAAAAATTCTAGGATGTTTCCCAGAGAGTGGTACATGGACTTTCATAAAATTCAGACTAAGTAAATCTGGCTTGGATTAATTAGAGACTAAATTTTTTTTTTACTTTTTTTTTTTTTGGAGAGGTTTTTCGCTACAGGGCGTGTGCGCTCTCCAGACAGACAGAGAGAGACGTAGAGACAGAAAGCGAGAAATTACCCCCCAGGGGTAATCGTCATGCTGCAATCCCTTCTCCTCCATTCTTTCGTGATCTTGGGCATGCATGCACATGCGGCCGGCATGAGTTTTAAGCCACCGGGTCCAGGACGCGAACCGCGGTTGACTATGTGGGAGTCCAGCAACATAGCCAGTATGCTAACTGCTGGTTCCCTAAATCTTGTAATTTATAAATGGCACACATGGGGCCAGCCAGTGAGTGGTGTGATTAAGGTGGCTGAATCACACATTACTAAGCCAGCATCTTGAATCTTGTACCTGCAGCTTACAAAGCACACTGGGAGAGGGTAGCAGGTGGAATTGTGGATAAGGCACTGGACTCCCACATGGCTGACTGTGGTTCAAGTTCTGGATTTGATGGCTTGCTTTCTGACTTACTCTGTCTCTTTCCTCTCTGTCTCTCTCTGATCAAATTTTTAAAAATAATAATAAATTAAGGAAAATAATTATTTAAAAAGAAAACAAAGCACAGCATGTGTGTGTTCATGTCACAAATTCCAGATAAAAACAGATGGAGAAAGGATTACCTCATGACTATTCCCCATGGGTGGTGATTTCTCACTTCCGCTCTGTAACTTCCTCTAACAAATGCACATGTAGATAAAAAAATAAAAAATAAAAAAGAATGATTTATTTAATTGTACTTTTTATTACTATTTTGAAATTTGACAAGAGAGTAAAAGAAAGAGGGAAACTGAGAAGGCAAGCCACCAGGTTTCAGACTTGAACCACAGCCACGTGAGAGCCCAGTACTGTGACCACTACACCACCTGATGTTCCCTTGTAGAAAAAAAATTAAAAAGGCACTGTATGTATGTATAAAAAGCTTTAGGTTCTTGATAATAGTAGTGATAGTATAAAGGTATACAATTCTTCCAATTTGTCCAAAAATGTACATTAAATAGGTGCAATTTTTAAAATAAAACTTTTTTTTTAAAGGACAAACCTGTTTGGTTCTTTATCTTTATTTTGGACTTCTTTTGGTAAATGTGTTATTGTCATGTGACATAAACAGAAACAATTTGTAACAAATATAAATTAAATTAAAAAATTTTTTTTAAAAAATTTTTTTTAAAAAATTTTTTTTAAAAAATTTTTTTTAAAAAATTTTTTTTAAAAAATTTTTTTTAAAAAATTTTTTTTAAAAAATTTTTTTTAAAAAATTTTTTTTAAAAAATTTTTTTTAAAAAATTTTTTTTAAAAAATTTTTTTTAAAAAATTTTTTTTAAAAAATTTTTTTTAAAAAATTTTTTTTAAAAAATTTTTTTTAAAAAATTTTTTTTAAAAAATTTTTTTTAAAAAATTTTTTTTAAAAAATTTTTTTTTTTTTTGCTATAGGGCATGTGTGCTTTCCATAGAGACAGAGAGAAATAGAGAGAAAGCAAGAAATCAGCCCTAGGGGGGATGGCCATGCCACAATCCTTTCTCATCCGTTCTCTTCCTGGGATTTTGGGTATACATATACATGTCCCTGGTGTGAATTTTAAGCCTCTAGGTCTGAGACTTGAACCAAGGTCAACTACATGGGAGTCCAGTAACATAACCATTATACCATCTGTTGTCCCCAAACTTTTAAATTCTAAAGAGTTTTTTTGTTCCTAGTGGCCATGTACCTTTTCCAGAGAGAGACAGAAAGACTGTGAGAGATGAGAAAAAAAAATCCATGAGAAATGAGCTACAATCCCTTCTCCATTTCTCTTTTCTTTTGGGATTTTAGAAATGCATTCATGCTTACATGCCTGGCTTGATTTTCAGGCCTCCAGATCTGGGACTTGGCCCATGTGGAATTCAGCTGAAGTATTCAACAGCCCATAGATCCATCCCACTAGAGAGATATTTTTTTGAAGAATTATTTATTTAATTTTATCTTTTATAATTATTTTTAATTTTCTATAGGTCATGAGAGAAAGACAGACAGAAAGAGAGAGAAGGAAAATGAGAAAGCAAGCTGCTACTCAAACCACAGTTGTCCACGTGGGAGTCCAGAGAT
The DNA here is from genome assembly GCF_000334495.1 of Tupaia belangeri chinensis. NCBI lineage: Eukaryota > Metazoa > Chordata > Mammalia > Scandentia > Tupaiidae > Tupaia > Tupaia belangeri. Next base: position 23,969 of record NW_006203468.1, on the reverse strand, counting down.
AAACCACCATACCACTTGCAGGCCTCACTAAAGAGATTTTTAATAAAGCGAGTTAGTCTCATTTTTGAATTTATGACATTCTTTAGCAAAAGGATAATTAACTTTTATTGTTTGTACAACTGTTCTTTCACTCTTTAAATTTTTAGAATAGAAGCACTCTCATCTTTAACATATCTAAGTAACCATTTTAACAAAACTGCTTGCTTTTCCAAGAGTCAACTTCAAACTTGCTCAAAGTGCAATTCAAATGTTGTTTTTGTTAGTACAAGTAGAAATTCAATGAAAACTAACTTTCTGGTCTTTAAATTTATTTATTTATATTATATTTACTTGTTGTTTTCAACAAATTTGTCTAATGTATTGTCTCTTTTTGCTAAAGATATTTACACATAGCATAAATTATGGATTCTTTTAAAAATTATTTATTTTATTTTATTTATTATTATAATTATTCTATAGGTCATGTGTATGCAGCAAAGACAGAGAGTGAGAGAGAGAGGGAAAGTGTGAAAACAAGTCACCAGTCCAAGGATTCAAAACATAGTCAACCAAGTGAGAGTCCAGAGCCTTAACCATAATACCACCTCCTGGTTCCATGATTCAGTGTTTATTTAAGATATAAACTGGTTTATAAACCAATAAGGATATATTGAGACTATATGCATCAAAAGTGGTTTCATGTTTTAAAAATGGATCACTGTTCCTTTTTCCATGATTTTTAAAGAAAGTATAAGGAAATTAAAATTAATTCTGTTATGATTTAAATAGGCATAATAAATAACTGTAGCCACCTGTATGTCATCCATGGCAGTGAAAGAACACAACTGCTCAGATGCTCCATAAATGGTCATTTTGACTTTAGAATATTCTAAGATTTCTTCCAACATTTTGTCCACATTGTGCTCATTCTAAATTATGTCAAGGTTATATAGTGACTACTTTCCATACTTTCTCCTCCCAGAATTTTATAAAATCAAGGACAGGTGAAGACGAAAAAGTCAAGGGGACAGAGAGGAGAAAGAGTAGCTCAAGGAGGGTGATGGAAAAAAGCCAGCCTCTGAGGAAAATTCACAGAGAACATACATAGTGTAGCAATAATGTACAACTAATGGAGAGCTCACTTTAGAGGCAAAGGTTTATTGACTAAATAAAATCTTTTTCAGTAGCACACACACAAAAATATGTAAGCAGATGGCTTGGTGGTGAGGGTGAGAGGGTTACTACATGACCTACCACAATTCAAGTTCTGGATCTGGTGGATTGAAAATCATGCCAGGCATGTGTGTGTGTGCATGCCCAAAATCTTGAAAGAACAGAGGAAAAAGGATTGCATGGAGCGTGACTATTCCCCCAGAAGGTGATTTCTCACTTTTCTTCTCTCTATCTCCTTTCTGGTGAGCACACTTGCTCTAAAGGAAAAAGCTTAAAAATTTTTTAAAAAATTACTTCAGGGGCCAGAGGTGAATTGATGGTTAAAGAGGATGCCTACATGACTGACCATGATTTGAATCTCAGACCTGTAATGTTGAAAATCCACCAGGCATAACTGTGTGTGTGGTGCCCAAATCACAGGAAGAGAATAAAGAAGAAGGAAATGTGGTGTAGCCAAACCCTCTAGGGAGTGATTTTTTTCTTTCTCTCTCAATGTCTCTCTCTATTGAGTGAACCTGACCTATGGCAGAAATGTTTTAACGAAAAAGAAAATGCTTCCAAATATCATCAGGTGTTTGTGAAGGTTGTTTACCTGCCAGGGACGAATAGATTGGTCTGCATTTCCTGCAGATCCCATTTCTACTTTTTGTAAAAGTATCTTATAAAGAACTTGGGCCACCACGTGCACAGCATGATAAATAAAATAGCTGGAGTCAGACGTTGTCATCATGTCAAAATTAGGTGGTAGAAGCTCTATGGAAGAATTTGGTTGGCAATCTCCAAGTTTGCTACACAGTGACCCAGTCAGTGAGCAATTAAAAAAGTAAACCCAGAGTTTACTGGAATAAAAATCTTCTGGGTATTGGAAAGGATTGACTGTCTTGATGAATTGTTTAAAGCCAGGAATTTCCCTTTTCTGGTTTGAAAATAAGAGGCTTCCATGGAAAAAGTATGGCATGTAAGTCAAACTATGCAAAATATTTTTCCAT
>NW_006203468.1:19831-21606 GCF_000334495.1 Tupaia belangeri chinensis | reverse complement strand
ATCCTGAAGGAACTGCTCCCCTTGCATATCATCAGATACATAGAGCGCCACCCACATCCAGCCAAAATGCAGCAACAAGCAGATGATTCCATGAGCCAGAGAGCTGTCCTTGGTGGCCATCTGATAAACTGATGAAAGTTGATCTTTATCACTTAGGATGGGATCAAAAGGACCATATGTGACCTCAATAAAAAACAGACACTTGATTTTTTAAATAAACTATGTCAAATGCCAGTTTGGGTCATTTAACTAAAATTCAAACCTCAGATTATTTTGTTTTCATTTTTTACTAAAATTTGTAAAATTTGCTGGTAAGGAAAATAAGCTAAAAACCTTTTTTTTTCTTTTTCATAATTTTTTTTTGTTAAACTAACCACCCTGAAGTTAATGCCTGCGGAATATAGATACAACTCTGAGCAAAATATGTGACCTCCCAAGTATTTTGGTCACTTATGTACAAGTGTCCTGTACACCAAGACAATCAGTGGATTGAAAAAATAATTAGTATATGTTATGTGTAATAAAATTAAATTTACAAAGGTTTTCCCATGCAGGGATATGATACTGTTTCTGGAGGAGGGAGGAATACTGGAGCAGCCATTTGTCCATCACAGACTGCACCGGAGCATTTCTGGGGGCTGGTTAGATTTGCCAGTGTGCCAATGAGGTCAGTGGTCACCTTTCTAAATGTTATTCAGATGATTCACTTCACACACTAATTTTTGGGTTTTTTTTTTTTTTAGGTTTTTTTTGTTTTGTTTTGTTTTGTTTGTGTATGTGGTTTTTTTATCCTAAAAAAGGAAATGTTTTACTTATTTGGTGATAGTCAAAATGGCATGTAAAAATTTTTACTCTGCCCTAGTTCTCTTTGCAATCAGAGCCCCTCACCTTGGAAAGTGTGAATTGCCCTTCCTTTTTATAAAGATGAACTGTATTGTGCATTTTGTCTACTCGTAAGTGAATGGAACATACTGTCAATTTTCCTAGTTTGAATATAGATTTGTAACACTACATGGTGTACTTGTCCAGAACCTTGTGTATATTTTCAAGGAACATTACTGTAAGCACACTTCTTATCTTATGTGTATAATTAACAAATCTGTATGTTTATGCATGGGCAACTATTTTTTTGTAACTCTTGTGTATATTGCTTATTAAAAAATGTGTGATTTTTATTTTGAAAAATACAGGATTTTGGAATCTGAAAAAAAAATAGAAGTAACCTATTTCTGATGTTAGTGTGATTTGTTTTACTCCCACTTAAACAGGGAGGAGATAAATCTCTACCTGTTAAGATGATAGAATGGAATATTGAGTTAAAAGATTGCATGCTGGGGAAATTATTTTATTCTGTAATATGACGATTAGAAGACTGTTTCCATCATATTTTTTTCTAGAAAGGACATGTGACTAGTACAGATAGTAATATCGCTTCCGCACCAAAGCAAGAAGGAAAAAATATTCTGTTCAATACATGCTTTAATGTCTATAGTGGAAATTAAGGTATGAATAAACTTTATAAAGAGGGTGCATCAAGGGAACCAGCAGTCAGCATGATGGCTATGTCGCTGGACTCCCACGTAGTCGACTGCGGTTCGCGTCCCGGATCCGGTGGCTTAAAACTCATGCTGGGCGCGTGTGTATGCGTGCCCAAGATCCCGAGAGGAGAAGGGATTGTGGTGTGACCATCCCCCCTGGGGGGTGATTTCTCGCTTTCTGTCTCTATGTCTCTCTCTGTCTGTCTGGCGAGTGCACGCACCCTATAGCGAAAACCT
>NW_006203468.1:18657-19446 GCF_000334495.1 Tupaia belangeri chinensis | reverse complement strand
GAAACACTGAGAAAAAATACTTTATTGAGTTTTTAATACTGTATTTTATCAACACTGCATGAACTAGATTGTCTTTAAAACACAACCATGTAGCCTCTATGATATTTTCAAAATAAATTTTTTGAACAACATAATTATCCTATGCTAATTCTGTGTTTACCAGTAATGTGTCTTGAAAGTTTTAGAGGTTATTTCAACTTCCCTGGAAGAATATCTGAGGAAGAGAGTTGTCATGCTGAGAGTAACCAGAAATGCTTTCAAGGGATCCACCTGCATGAATGTGAGGAAGGGCAGAGGGAGCTGGTAAACCTCAGCTGGGGGAACTTAGCCATAGTGAGTTGGAGGATCTCCAGTGCTGGAATATTATTTCTTTGTCTGCAGTGATAATGAATTCAAAGGCTTTTTGTAAAATAGTTTTGTGCCCAATAGTCCTCTAAATGGCTTCTAATATTGTCTTATCCTAAGATTGGATGGTTCTCTATGTTGTGTGCATTTTAGGAGGCTTCTTTAAGAGAACATCAATATTCCCATTAGTTGAGGTTGGATGTCATGGGTATGGAAAAGAATATGGGTGGAACTTAACAGATTTTAATTCTTTTTTTAACTTTAATTTGTCAGGGGGCAAATTAAATCATGTGTGATTGCCACAGAGAGATACAAAGGTAGGGAAAAAATCACCTCTAATAGGGGATGGTCATGCCAATATCCCTTGAATATTGGAATTTGGGGCATGGAAGTACATATGCCCAGTGTGTTCTTCAGGATACCAGGATTAAGACTTAAGCCATG
>NW_006203468.1:5458-18486 GCF_000334495.1 Tupaia belangeri chinensis | reverse complement strand
AAATGGGGGCTCTTATTGATCTGCTCAATGGCAAAGTGAAAGGCCAACACAAATTGGTAGTTCTTCCATCGGTACCTAAACAGAGGGGGCAGCATTAGGAAATAAAGTCAAGTCATGTGATTCAGGGTAAATTTGTCAGCCACATCACAAGACAAAGTTATAGGCCCAGGTTCCCATTCAGAGGTTCTGCAATGTGCACAGAGTTAAATTCTTCAGCCACATCACAAGACAAAGTTATAGGCCCAGGTTGCCATTCAGAGGTTCAGCAATGGTGCACAGAGCTGGTGTAAGTAACATTCTCAGGACTTCAGAAACCCTTGAACTGTTTTTTGTTTGTTTGTTTGTTTTGTCTGCTTAAGCAAACCGTGTCCAAACACTGAAGAGAGGCTTTGAAGGCCTTGTGAGTGAGACAAGGTTCCATTTAGTTGGATGATGACGCTGCTGTCTGAACAGAAGTCATTTTAAAGGAGAATCATTAATGTATGAAGAAGCTGACAATTATTTTAAGAATATGACAAAAGGGGCACACATTTGCTTTATTTATATATTTTAGAAAATTTATATGTAGGCAAATTATAGATATGTATCTTTATAAAATTCAAAGTAGTTTTAGGATTTTTAAATATAACATGGAATACTTGAACTAATGTTGTTACCATGTATATTACCTGAAATATTTTCACATTTGCTTATGAGAACTTTAGTATCATAGTCTTTTGGCAGTATTAGAATAATAGTACTCAATTATGAGTTACATTCACCATGCATACACTCACTTTCATAACCCTTCTAGACTTGGATATATACCACATGTCACCTTGTTTCTATTTAGTTCAGGAAACCATGATTGAAGCATTTCTTATTTTTCCTATATTCTGGAATATTTAAATAGCACCTGGCAGGGCCACCAGATGGCATGATGTTTAAGACCTTTGACTCACACATGGCTTACCACAGTTCAATTCTCAGACTTGGTGGCTTGATTTATCACTTTCTCTCTACTCCTCTGTCTCTCTGATGAGCACACATGCCTGTTGCAAATAAAAAAATAATAATAATGATAAATAATATTAAATAAACAATTCTTTAAAGAAATAGAAAAAGTATAAATAGTTCTGGTTTGCCAATTTTTTCAACCATTTGCATATTTAAGGTACATTTTTGTGGCTTTTTCTACTTTTTATACACTATTAGGCTAATTCTGAAAAAACTGTTAAATATATTTTTCTTCAAAATTAAACATTTAATTCAAATCTTCTAGTCAATTATTGGCAACATCGAGTCTTTTTACAAAAGTGCAAAATAATTTTTCTCTGCAATTAATTGGTCTTCATAATTGTTCATTTTCCACTTGAGAATTCTCAGCTTTTAAAAGGATATTTGCTAAAAGTATGTTTTGGGTTATTAAAAAATCGTTCATTTTTGAAATTAAATTAATGTTACATATTGTCTGTAATTGTTTCTTTATTCTCTGTGTAATTATTGTAGTGTTAATTTCTTAAATCTCAAACTTAATTTAGACATTCAAGTTGTTTGTTTTTCTGTTTTGAATGTTGTTGTCATTGTGTATGCTTATTTTAGAGAGATAGATGCAGTGAAAGGAAAAGTGAGAAATCACTCCCCAGGAAGGTATAGTCATGCTACAATCCCTTCTTCTCCATTTTCTTTTTGGGATTTTGGGTCCACATTTACATGTGCCCAGCGTAATTTCGAAGCCACCAACTTCAGGACTCAAACTGTGATGAACCAAGTGGGAGTTCAATGACTTAACTTCTCCACCATCTGCTGGTCCCCTGATTTGTTAATAAAGCATGTTAGATTAAAAAAAATCCATGCAATTAGAAATCTATTTTTTCTGAATTGTTCTTATGTTTTATTGTTACTTTTTGTTTTTGCGATAGCATGATGCATTCACCAGAGCAAAACAGAGAGACAGAGAGAAATAGAGAAATCATCCCCTGGGAGGATGGTCATGCCGTGATCCCTTCTCCATTCTACTCTTGGGATTATTGGACATGCAAGCATACCCCAACCTTTCATGTTTTTCAAACAACTCAATTCAGGGCTCAAACCATGTAGTCAGCCATGTGGGAACCAGCTGCCTTAAGCTCTATGCTGAGTTAGGAGTTAGATCCCACTCTAGGTAGATAGGAGATGAGCTCTACATAAAGCAGTTATTGTGGTTTTGCTTCCTGTGGTCTGGTGAATGTTTGCTATGTCCCCATTACTAGTTTCAGAGAAATTTATGATTCCCCTTTGGCTGGTCTAAAATCAGACTTAAACCAGTCACTGTCTAGAGCACACAAAGTGAGATTCAAGCCTCTGGGTCTGTGACTAGAATCATGACCATATTGGAGTGCAACACCTCAACCACTATTCCACTTGTTGGTTTGTGCTAGATAAAGCTGTAATCAGATTTCTGAAAGTTCTCCGAGGAATATCAGCAAACTTTTATATAATCCATACAAGTGGATATGGCTAGCATCTCTATTACCTGTAATGTTACTACTTAGCAATTTTCTATCCAATTACTCCCACCTTGCTCTTTGGGTATACATTTTTACTTATCCTTGTTATATTCAGATTTGAATTTAATATTCCTGAACTACTGCAAAATCTCATAGCCACATTTCCCATGTATATTTTGAGACTTTAAAGGAAACTTTCCTTACTGTGCTATAAAATATATCATGGAGAGACCAGGAGGTGGTCTGGTGGTTAAGACACTGGGTTACCACATGGCTGACAATGGTACAAGTCTCTGGCCTGGAAGCTTGAAAATTATGCCAGGAACATGTGCATGCATGCCCAAAATCCTGAGAGGAGAATATAAAAGGGATTGAGGTGTGGCTATCACCACTGGTTTAATATATGGTGGCGGCCTTTAGATACTCACAACTTCTCTACAAAGCACAGTTCTACCATCCCCTAGTCAGCATCCAGAGTCAGCACCTTGCTGCTAACATTAACTTCACATCAAAAGCTTAGTGCCACAATATGCATGTGGGCCTCGCTATATAGATTTTGGTGGTAAAAGGGCTAATGTGCCAACAATCTCACTCATTCTGATCCTCCCAAAAACTGAATTTGAAGATAATGCTGATGGAGTGGAAAACAGACTATATTAATTCTCTCTTCTGTCTTGAAAAAAAATGGAGAAACACTGAAAATGAGAAAAAGAAAGATAATAAAATGGCAACAAGATATCCTGAGTTCACAATTGTGCTCTTCTCTCATTTCTGTGCACATTTGATTATTCTCAATGAGATTAATCACACACACACATATATGTCAACTGCTACATTATTACATAGGTATAAACACATTTCCACATACATATAACCAACAACTTACTGAGGTCTTGACACTACTTGAGATGGCCTCATCAGAAAATGTAGCTGGAGTAGAATTTCTTCCTCTTCCATGCTATAAAGAGGGAAAAACCCACCCAGTATCAGGTCCCCATCCTTGTAGACACTTGGCTTCAGGTATTCATGACAGTTCATATATGTCATCCCACATGCCATTAGTAAAGGCTGAAGAAGTAGCAAGAGACTAATCAAAGGTGATAACATGTCGGAGCTGGCCCAACACAGATAAAAATCCCTACGTGTGGGAACTGAGAAGGAGATGGAACTGGATTGTGACTGCAGGCTCAGCCCTCAGTTGGGAGAGTCAACTCTGTGAAAAGCACAGAGGATTTTCACTTCCACGGTCTGCCTTCAACCTGTACAAAATGTGTTCCAGACTGGCATGACAGACAGGGACACAACTAGAACTTTTAAAAAGGCATTTCTACAGGAGTCATGGTGCTGAGACTTGTGCTAAATCTGAACACTCCTGGTTTTCGTCTTTTTATTGTTTCACTGAGGACCCATCCAAGGACTCTGGAGATATCTGCCCTGGGGCTCTGCACCTGTCTCCCTCCATTTTGATGAAAAACTATTTAGGAAAAACAATTTTGCACTGTTTTTCTCCCCTAGACTTTATAATTTCATAATGGCCAGGTAAGGCTTTGGGGACCACCCCATCCTGAGACAACAAACTTTGTAATTTTGTGAATAAGAGCAACCAAAGTACCTGTATCACAGAACTTATCTTGTAATTTGAACTTTTAAAAATGGTGTTAAAATATACAAAAGTTGGACTAGCAGGTGACAGAGTAGTCAAGGCAATGGACTCGCACATGGATAACCGTGGTTTGAACCTTGGACCCTGGAGTTTAAAACTCATGCTGAAAACTTGTGCATGAATACCAAAAATCCTGAAATGAGGAAAATGGAGAAGAAGGGATTGTGGTGTGGCCATCCCTCGAGGGGGTGATTTCTCACTGTGTCTCTCTCTCTCAGGCAAGCACATTCACCCTAAGGCAAAAAACTTCTTTAAAAATAAAAAAAGAAAGAAGGGGTCAGCAGGTGGCGTGGTGGTTAAGGGCTCTGGACTCCCACATGGTGGACTGCAGTTCTAGTCCCCAACCTGGCAGCTTGTTTTCTCACTTTACCTCTCTCTCTGTGTCATACTCTGTCCTTCTCTGGTCAAATTAAAATTAATCCACATACCCTGAAGAAAGATACCCTCTGTTCTGTCCATTGATAATTCAGCAGTCAAGCACTCATTACATGATTTAATATGTAATAACTAAAAGAACTCTATTCTTGACCCAGCATTTATCTCTTGTCATTTTTTTTCTCTTACTAGTCTTTTTGGAAAATATTCTTGAAAATGTTTCATGATTTCTGTATTCATTTATTTTTTATTTTTATAAATATATGATATACTGAAAGGTATTTTTAACTGATGGAAACTTTGGGAGATGGCTAAATTGAGCAGTTAAGCATTTATTTTCAGGGCCAGCAGGTGGTGTGGTGGTTAAGTTGTTGTACTCCCACATTGCTGACTGCAGTTTGAGTTCCAGACTTGGCAGCTTGCTTTTTCACTTTCTCTTTCTCAATGTGATCAAAATTATGAAATAATAATAATAAATAAAATAAAATAATTGTTTAAAAATAACATACATATACTACACAACTTGTTTCTGGTGTGAGAACATAATATCTACTCTCAAAATCTTTCAGGTATACAATATAATGTAATTAATTGCATTGACATGATGTACATTAGAACGTTTGAACTCATTCATCTTGTCTAACTAGAATATTATGTTTTTGTGAACAAAATTTTAATTTTAATTTTAATTAATTTTTTAGAAATATTTTTGCTATAGGGCATATGTGCTTGCTGGAGAGACAGACAGAAATTATGAAATCACCTCCTGGTAGGATGGTCACACTGCAATCCCTTCTCCTCCATTCTCCTCTTGGGATTTTGGGCACACACGTACATGTGCCTGGCATGAGTTTTAAGCCATTGAGTGCAGTCAACTACCTGGGAGCCCAATGACATAACCATTATGCCATCAGCTGCTTTTTGGACCAACTTTTTTTTAAGATTTATTTTAATCGTATTTATTATTTTTTAAAAAAATTTGTCATAGGGCATGAAAGAGAGAAAGAAAGAGAGAGAGAGAAAGTGAGAAAGCAAGCCACCAGATCCAAGACTTTCTAAGGTTGACCATGTGAAAGTCCAGTGCCTTTAACAACCACATCACCTGCTGGCCCCTTTGACCAACATTTTTAAAACCTGGTACCCACAGCCTGTAGTAGCTGTCATATTATTCTCTGCTTCTGTAAATTTCAGTTTTCAATACTCTACTTACTTGTGAGATGATGGGTACTTGAATTATTTAAATCTGTGTAATGTCCTTCAAGGTCATCCCTGTTGTTGAAATAACAATATATTTTGTTACTTTTAAGGTGCATGCTATTATCAGAGACTGAGGGAGAGATAAACACTTACCAATGGAGCTTCATCATGCTTCAATCCTTTCTCCATTCTGTCAGGATTTCAGGAATGCACACACATATACAGAGTGTGTTTCTTAAGTTACCAAAAATGGGATCCATACCATGGTCAGTTATGTGGAACCCTGATCTTTTAAACATTAGGCTATGAAACTGGTATGAAGAATTCTTTTTTTAAGGCTGGATAATATTCTATTATATACCTATATAAAAGATTTTCTTTAAAAATATTAATTTAATTTATTGGAAAGTGGGAGGCAAGTTGACAGGCCTAGGACTTGAACTGTGGTCAGGTGTGTGGGACCAGCACCTCAAACATCACACCACCTGCTGGTCCCTATAATGTGTTTTATATCTATTTTTCTGTGATAGTTATGTTAATGTCATATCTTGACTATTATGAATAAATTTGCAAAGAATGTGGAAGCATAAATATATTTTGCCATATTAATTTTATATTTTTATATATAACCAGTTATGTAATTGTTAAGTCACATGGTAGTTCTATTCTTAATTTTCTGAAAAACCTTAAAACTGTTTTCCATTGTGTTTAACCAATGTATATTTTTACCAACAATGTTTTATGGTTCTCTTTTCTTCTTGTATTTATTGTATTGTATTTTTTAATAGCTATCTTAAGAGGTGTGAAGTGGGGTCTGGCAGGTGGTGTGGTTGTTGAGGTGCTAGATTCCCACATGGCTGACTATGGTTTGAGTCTTAAAACTGATGGCTTGCTTTCTCACTTACCCTGTCTCTCTCTCTCTCTCTCTGGTCAGACTATAAAATAACAACAAAAAATAGATAAAATAAAAAAGTAATATTTTAAAGAAAAGAATGTGATGTGATATTTCACAGTTTTTTTTTTGTATTTTCCTAATGATTAGTGATGTTGAGTGCTTATTCATATGCTCATTGGCCATTTGTATGCTTTCTTCTAAAAAAAAATCTATCCAAGTCCTTTGCACTTTTCCATTTCAGTTATTTGTTTTCTCAATATAAAATTTATCAGCATCCACCCCGGGTTTGGCTTGGTCTAAGAGGAAATGGAAAGAAAGAGACAGAGTGACAGCTTAGCAGTGGACACGGGCAGCCTGAGCCTAGGTAGCCCAAGCAACTTGTGCTGCCCAGACAAACTGGGCGCCTTTATTTATAGGGTAAAGTGACCCTATATATGTGTATTTCATGACATTCCATAGATATGTTGATGTGTTACAGACAATAAGAAGCAGGAAACAAATATATAAAGTCTTAGACATACTAGTCCAGGTGTATCCCTTGGCAATAATCACATCAAGCAGAATTCTCATTAAGCTTACTTTCTAATGGATAGAAACCTAGCTGCAGGTGTGGGGAAGAAACATAACGCTAAAGAATCTCGCCATAGTACATCACGCCCAGAGAAGACTAAAGAATTTTACAGAGCCAGAGCAGGGATTGAACTTTACTAAATGGGGTCAAGATGTTTCCTGAATTCCATCAGATGTGTCTGTTGAAAAGCCCCTAGCAATGTCCACCCTTTGCTCTGTCTGCAGTGAGGGTCAAGGAAAGGAAAAGCTGCAGGCTTCTGTCATAGTCCAAAAGGACAGGTGATGTTTACTCAGAGCATGTCCCATACCTTCAGGGCCTTTGTCTGAACATGTCCCTACAAAAGTTTTTGATTCATTTTGAATATTAACTTTTTATGTAATACACTACTTATCAATATGTCAATAATTCTACAGGTCCTCAAATCTATTTTTGTTTACTTTGTTGGACAGAATTGTATTTGTTTTATATAACTTTATATATTATTACTTTTTTTGTTTTTCATCTTGAGATAATATAAAAGTAAAACTGGGCCAGCAGTTGGCATAATATTTATGGCACTGGACTCCTACGTGGTCAATCACATTCAAGTTCTAGTCCCTGTGGCTTGAAACTTATGCCAGGCATGTGTGTGTGTGCATGTCCAAAATCCATAGACGAGAAGTGAGAAGGGATTGCGGTATGGCCATTCCCCAGGGTGGTGATATCTCACTTTTTCTCTTTTTTTTTTAACTTGATGAGGATTTTATTTTACAAACATTATTCTTTTATTAATTTATTTATATACTTTCACTGAACATCAGCAAACATCGCATTTCACAGCATGCCAAATGTGATTTTCCAGCCAGAATACACTTTAAAGTGGCTTCATCACACATGTTATTGTTACTGAACTCAAATCAGGTTTGCTCGCCCAAGCGCTATAAAACCAAACCATAGCACATGGTGTGATAAAGGAAAGTACAGTTTATTGCTAAGCACAGAGCAAGGAGAGTTGGCAGCTCATGCTGAAAAGACCCTGTCTCCTTGAAATGTTCTCCACATGAGTTTTTAAGGGGAAAATTAGGGGCAGAAGTCCTAGGTGCATGATCAGTTCAGTAATTGGTTCCGGAGGGCATGATTTCTCATGGACATTCTTGATTGGTGAGGCCTTAGATAATCAAATTTCTCTTCGGATGTCTGGAACCATTCAGCCTAGGGTCTTTGAGCTAACAACCAGCAGTTTCCAGCATATAAAACATCTTACATATTAAAATAAAACCTTTATCTTTCCTTTAAGTGAGAGTTTTAGAGGTCCAATGGCCCTCACTTATGGTCCATGTTGGTCATTAACATAACCCAAAGTCTGAAGACTTACTTCTTACTCTGGACCATTACAATGTAAAGGGATCTTATATTTCAAGAACCTTAGAAAATACATTAGGGGGCCCTTGCTCAGTTTCATTATTGTCAACAAATAATTTTCCATTTCTTGTTTCTTGTATGTATATATATTTCCCCCCTATTTCTAACCCTCTGCCATTTCTCATTTTTCTCCCATCCTGTCTCTGATATCTGTAGTTATTTTCTATTCCTTTATTCTGTCCCAAATTGTATTGATTCAAAAAATATCTCAATTAATCTAAATACTTTCAATAGTAAGTTCAGCTGATATATACATATCTGTGAACAAAAGTTGACTTTAGGCAACAAACTCTGTGGATATGTCGGACCTGCCAACCTGAGTTGGGGGGTGAGGATTAAAGAAAAGACAAAAAGACAAGATAGACATGGGAGGACTGCCAGTCAATACTGGTCAGCACCAAATGTACTTTATTGTTAGTATTTATATACACTCCAGAGACTTCTGTGATGTAAGGTTTTAAGTCCTTACTGAATTTACCAGGTTTGTATCACAATACTTTGGAACATTCAGTTCAAAACAATCTCAAGACATTCTGCTCATAACTATCCAGCCACTCAAGGCCAGGATAAAGACCTTGGTTTTATTCTGGTGGTCACGTCCTGCACATTCCTCATGTCTCCTCTTTGGGTCCCCTCATATCCCCCTTTTGTGTTTATTAAATGATCTGCCACTTCTGACAGGCAGTAGGCTGTGCCTGTCTTAGGTTGTTTTTGGTGGCATTTTCTCTTACCCGTCATCGGGTAATGCATATTTGCATGCATTCCCTGTCTTAGGTTGAGAAACATCCCAAAGATCTTACCCATCATTGACTACCAGCCTCTGCATTTAATGCCTTGGCTTGAACTTTTAACCGATGGATTAGGAGCAAACTCAAAAGGAACATCCGAGTATTCACACAAGGCAGGGGGCACAACAAAGACTGCCATAATGGCAGGCATTAACCACTACTGCCAAGAGGTCCAGTGTGGTAGAAGACCATACAATTATTGCAGTGATTTATTTGCCTCCTGTGCTGCATTAAAGGGAGAAGAACATACCTTCTCTATCTCCAGGATCTCTCGATGGAGTGTAAGAATATCTATTGTTTCATTGGCCCTGCACCAGACACCTTCTAAATATTTTTTCACCTTTTCCCAATCATATTGGCTTTCATAATAGATTTTAGGTGTGACACAAATCCATTGATAGAATACATGACATTGGACAGAACAACCCACATGTAACCCATTGACCTGGTTCCCCAGATGTACAACAGAGTCGTAAAGGACATCCAATTTGTGTCGGATTTTTTCATCAATAGTTTTTTGAGTGTGTAAAGCTATGGAAATATGTGTTGTTACTTTATCCACAAAACCAGCTGTTTGTACTGTCTGTGGTTTTTAAATTTTAAGTTTCAAGCAGACCCATTTTTTAGAGATACTGATAGCTGAGTATTTACTAGAGAGGCCTTCCTCCAGCAAACTTAAAGAATTAAATCAACGCCAGTGCTCTCAGCTGTAGCATGAATGAAGTCATACATTTCTGGACCAGTTATTTGGAGCTCTCATCTGTTATTGGGTTGGATTGGGATGAGAGTGAGACCTCCTTGGGTCTATTTAGACTGTGTTTTAGCACTGAATAGTGTGGCCCATTGTTTTATGGCCACCTCAGATACCATCTCTTATATATACATATTTTCATGAAATCTTTCTAATTCTTTACAATTCCCCCTCAGACCTTCTCCAACATAACTCAAACCTTTTGCAACCTGCTTTATTCCTTGATTATTTGTCCCCTTTTACTTTTTTCATTCTGGAAATAATCCAGCCATCTTACTTTAGGACAAAAATTTTATCATACAAAATTCTTTCAATATCAAAATGTTCTTCTTTTTAGCATTTTTTGCAACAAATACATCTTCATACCTATATCTTTTTTTTTCATAATAAGGTCCAATTGTCCAGGTGATTTTCTTTGGTGCAAGGGGGAAGATACTGGGGTTGTGTGGTGTTGACAGAGTTGTTTTCTTTTTTAAAAATTTTTTTTAATTCTTTTTTTAAGTTTATTGATTTATTTCTTCCATGAGCAAATAAGAGCAATCTACACCTAGTCTTAGCCAAGCACAGATCATGGAAACACACGTCAGGCATGTTTAGGGAGGCCTCTGGACATGAAGCAGGAACCTTTTCCTGTGAGTCACAGGAAGATGCTGTGCATATGGATTTGCCTGAAGATGGTGACACTCGTTGAATCAGAAACGTACTGGGCAAGACTATTTCTGGAGGGAAAGCAAGACTATTTCTGGAGGGAAATCAGACAGTTCGTGAGGAGCCATCATATGAACTGTCTGATTTCCCTCCAGAAATAGTCTTGCCCAGTAGGTTTCTGATTCAATGAGTGTCACCATCTTCAGGCAAATCCATATGCACAATGTCTTCCTGGTCTTTCAGGGCATCCATAAACCACACCAAGAATTCTGAAAGCCAGCAAGCTCCATCATTGTCCTGTGAAAAAACAGAAACATCTCTTCGACCCCATATCAACACAGGGTCGGGCCCATTCCATGATCTCATTAAGGGATCTTTCCAAATAACTGTGGTATAATGAGATTGTGTTTTGTAATGCCGAAATCATTCAGTTGCACTAGATCCTTGTTTGTCCACATT
Source organism: Tupaia belangeri chinensis (assembly GCF_000334495.1). NCBI lineage: Eukaryota > Metazoa > Chordata > Mammalia > Scandentia > Tupaiidae > Tupaia > Tupaia belangeri. Next base: position 7,270 of record NW_006203468.1, on the reverse strand, counting down.
TTATTTATTTTTTATTTTTTTCATAATGAATAATCTTTTTTAATTTTAATTTATTTATTTACTTACGTTCATTCACTGTACATCATTACAACATACAAAATGAGATTTTCCATCCAGAGGACACTGTATAGTGTCTCAATCAAGCACATCAACATACATGTTATTGCCAACAAATAATTTTCCATTTCTTGTTTCCTGTGTGTTGCTTTCCCCCCCATCCTTGATTTCCTATCTCTTACCCTGTGTCATCTCCCACTCTCTTCCCACATTGTCTCTGGTATCTATGTTTACTTTCTATACTGTTTTCTCCCCACATTTTATTGAATTACTAAAGATCTTAATTAATCTAAATATTTTCATAGCAAACACAACTGATATATACATTAAGTACAAATAAGGCATGTTTTAAATAATTATGTGGTATCAGAGGATACAACTCCCCCTTTTTAATTTTATGTAAAGCAGATTTTAAAGTACCATGAGCTCTTTCTACAATACCTTGACCTTGGGGATTATAAGGAATGCCAGTCTTATGGGAAATACAAAATTGTGCACAGAAGCGGGCAAAGCCATTACTAGTATATCCACTGCCATTATCAGTTTTAATGCAATGAGGCAATCCCAAAATAGAGAAGCCCTCCAGCCAATGGGCCACAACATGCTTTGTAGCTTCTCCAGTATGAACTGAAGCAAAAATAAATCCAGAGAAAGTATCCATTGACACATGAATATATTTTAGTTTACCAAATTTAGGATAATAAGTAACATCCATTTGCCACAAATGATTTGGAAGAAGACCTCAAGGGTTTAACCCATAATGATGAACAGGAAGGAATTCTGGGCAGGTAGAACAGCTTTTAAGTATTTGTCTAGCAGCTTCCCGAAAAATGCCAAATTGTTTTCATAAACTGGTACTATTTTGATGATGTAATGAATGAGCCTGTTCAGCTTGTTGTAAGCGAGTGATTGCGATTAAGTGGGTTCCGCTGTCAGCCAGGGCATTGCCCCTGGAAAGTGAACCTGGTAAATAAAACAAGTAAGAGTTCTTTGTTGAATACATTGTTGTAGGTTGGAAAGAAGATATTGTATAGTGGATAATGTAGGATCAAGAAAGGCAACAGTCTCAAGGGACTAGGCAGCTTGAAAAATATAATGACTATCAGTATATAAATTGAAAGATGTTTGAGGAAAGAGTTGAAATACAATTATGACCACTTGTAATTCCACCGTTTGTGCTGAGGCAGGCAGGAGGGGGGTAAATGAAGAAAGGTAGTATGATTATCAATTACATAGGCGGCACACCCAGATAAAGAACTGTCAGTAAAAACAAGTGCTTTCTTTTTAATTTAACTTTTTTTTATTTTTATTATCATCATAATCTCCTTTATATTACCTTGATTACATATAACTTTACAGTGTATTACATTGCTTTTTCAAAAGGGAATGCCATGCATGTCAGTCAATACAGAGACATTAATCTCCTTACTTCATCATTCAATACTTTTTCACGTTTTTCCCAATCATTATTATTACTGTTCTAATTATTTTTTAAAATAGTCAATCACTATTTCTCATTTTTCTTGTAAAAAGACTTTACCCATCATGAAATACTTTTCAGACCAATCCAGTTAAGAATACTATACATGTCAACATCAACCGGTAAAAAGCCATTATCTATTTCCCACTAATGTCCTGCCTCTCTTTTTCTTCTCTTGCTATCTTCCTCTATCCTCTTCTTTTCACCGCCCCCCCATTCCACACTGTCCTATTCTCGTTAAGTACTTTCACTGCTTTTATGTCCTCCAATTTTTC
>NW_006203468.1:0-774 GCF_000334495.1 Tupaia belangeri chinensis | reverse complement strand
CACTTTTTATATTCTTAATCTTTGCCATTCTGACAGGGGTTAGGTGGTATCTCATTGTGGTTTTTATCTGCATCTCCCTTATGATGATGGATGTTGAGCATTTCTTCATATGCTTTTTGGCTGTTCGTATGTCTTCCTTAGAGAGATTTTTGTTCAGCTCATTTTCCCATCTTTTGATTGGGTTAATAATTTTTTTTTTCACATAAGGCACTTGAGTTCCCTGTGTATTCTGGTTATCAGTCCCTTGTCTGAGGCATATTTAACAAAAATATTTTCCCATTCTGAGAGTTGTCGGTTCACATTTGTTACTGTGTCCTTTGCTGTGCAGAAACTTCTTAGTCTAATAAAGTCTAAAATAGATTAATAACAGTCTCCCGCAGTCTGTAGTAAATGGGCTACAAAATCCTGAAAAGATTCATCAGATTTCTTTGTCTGATCTTAGATAAGTCCTCTGTCTGTTTTCTGGCAGAGGGTAGCTTATTCCATGCTCTCCTAGCCATGGCACTTACTTGTGCATACATGGCTATGTTAAAATTAAGCTGTTGATTAACATCCATATATTATCCCTCTCCAGCCAACATTTCAAAAGTAATGGAGATATTTTGAGTATGATTTAACTCTGCTGTAGCCTGGCAGTGTTCTGTAAATTCAGTTTTTCATAACAAATAATCTCCACCAGAGAGACAGGCTTTAGCTATACCTTTCCAGTCCCCAGGAGGAAGAAGATCAGTAGCCATGGCTTCCAACATTGCTTGCGTGAATGGAGCAGTTGGA
>NW_006203467.1:0-513 GCF_000334495.1 Tupaia belangeri chinensis | reverse complement strand
GGTCGATCATGTGGAAATCCAGAGCCTTAAATACCAGGACATCTGCACATGTCTTCATACATTTTAAAGCAGAGTAAAGAATGCTTCATTTAAAGCCTCAGAAAATATATGGGAAGTGTGACTATGAAATTTTGCAGTAGTTCTGGAATATTAGGTTCAACTCTGAATATAGTAAGGACAAGTAAGAATTTAAACCCAAAGAGTAAGTTGGGCATAATTGGATAGAAAATTACTAAGTGGTAACATTACAGGTAATGGAGATTCTGGCCAAATTTACTTGTGTGAATTATATACAAGTGTGCAGATAGGACTGGACAAACTCTCTGAAATCCGATTAAAGTTTTATCAAAGTGCAAGCAGGTGACCTAGTGGTTAAGGAGCTCTACTCCCACATGGTCAAGGTTTGAGTTGCAGACCCAGCAGCTTGAAACTTAATCTGTGCTATGCACAGTGACTAGTTTCAGTCTCATTTTAGCCCAGCAACAGAAGTCATAAATTCCTCTGAGACTTGTA
>NW_006203466.1:0-2025 GCF_000334495.1 Tupaia belangeri chinensis | reverse complement strand
AAAAAAGAACTAGAATGAATAACTAATGGGACTGGAATTGAAAGTATGGCTATGAAGTCACAGTTTTAGTATATTTTGAGGCAGAAATACAGATGAATGTACACATGTACATCTGTCTCCCTGCCCTGTTCACTATGACACCTATGATCATTTGATAACTGTAGCCACAAGTATGCACACCTACTATAGTGCCCATAGCTTGATTACTAAATATCATTCTCCCCCTCAAAGTGACCAGTTCCAGGGCTGGAAGAGAAAATACAAAAGGAGCTTGGAACTTGTACCAGAAAGTAAAAATGTGTTCACAGGAAGATGAAAACAGTTTATGGAGTCAGCTTGGAATGGCCATTGTGGCCAAATCAGGAACACGTCTAAACACTAAGATAATAAGCTTTTCTCCCCATTTCTTGTTGGCTGCTTGGTTTTCAGTCTATTTATTTATCAAAGCAGCAAAATGAAATAAGAAAATCATTCTTTGGTGGTCCTCTTAATATTTAATTTAAAAAAGAATCATCAATGAATGCTAAATCTAGTGGGTGAAAATTTGAGGAGTAACCCAATATTTAGAATCTTAAAAGTAACTGCACATGGGAACAGCAGTTGGCGTAATGGCTATGTCGCTGGACTCTCATGTAGTTGACTATGGTTAAAGTCCCGGACCCGGTGGCTTAAACTCACTCCGGGTGCATGTGCGTTTATGCCCAAGATTCCAAGAGGAGAATGAAGGAGAAGCGATTGTGGAGAGGCCATCCCCTCTGGGGGTGGGGGTGGCAGTGATTTCTCACTTTCTGTCTCTCTGCCTGTCTCTCTCTGTCTTTCTGGTTAGTGCATGTGCCCTATAGCTAAAATCTGTTCAAAAAAAAAAGTAACTGCACACAAGATGTCTTGTGAAATCCATAGGGTAAATAGTGACTTCACCATGGACAAACCCGGCAGATGTTAGACCAGCAACGAAACTGAGTTACAACATGTGCCTCCAGACATGCTGCACAGGGAAGACCTTGGTGTCCCTGTGGGCCACTCCTGTCCAAATGGTATTACCTGAATTTAATCATGAGCATACATCTTATGAACCAAGCTGAGAGACAGTCTACAAAACAACTAGCTTACACCCTTCAAAAATGACATAAATGTCACAAAAACCAAAGAAAGTCTCAGGAACTATTCCGGGGTAAACAAGACTGAAGAAATAGAAAAAATGGACACAATAGCTCACCTTAGATATTAGGACATTTAGGAAACTGGCTGAATAAGATCTGCAAGTTACATAATAATATTTAACCATTTTAAATTTCTTAAGTTTGCAAATTATACCATATTATATAATTCCTGTTTTTAGGAAATAAAGAGGCATATTATCTCTGTAACTAACAAATGGTTCAAGAGAAATCTATAGTATACACCTATTTATCTAGAAATATATATATTTATCTAGAAAGAGAGAAGGAAGAGGAAGGATAAAGCAAATGTTTTAAAATAATAACATTTGGTGAATGGTACCCAGGAATTCTTTGCACTATTCTTAAAGTTTTTGTATGAAATTGCCCAAAATAGAACATTTATAAAAGAAAACAAATTTGAAAGTATTAATAAGTGATGAACCAATGGATAAAATAAACCTTGAATCCCTAATGATACATATCCATGAATAAATTGGAAGTCTGATGAAGAAGAGATATTTACATAGCCTTGACTTACCTCTCCACAAAATACTAGTTAATTACAAAGTTTAAAAGCCATGGTACAGAGCAGAAGCCCAACAGATACCACATTAAGTGATGTTAAGATCATCAGTAATGGGAGAAATCAGAATTCCATGTTGCGTTAGGAAGCAATGAGAAGATCGCGCTATCACTTCTGTGATATTCTTGCCAAAAAAGTATGATCTGAACTAATGATAATGAAACATTGAAATCCAAAACAAACAAACAAAAACATTCTGCATTACTGGACATAAAAAGATAAAAATGTCAGAGAGTATATGCACTTGCCTGAGAGACACCCCTAAGGGGTGGGTAGTGAGAA
>NW_006203465.1:75570-79718 GCF_000334495.1 Tupaia belangeri chinensis | reverse complement strand
CACAAACAGATAAATGGATTGAAAATTATGGTGCATATATTCCATGGAAAACTATTCAGCCATAAAAAACAGCAAGACCCTGGAATTTGAAAGAAAGTGGATGAATATGGAAGATTTGTTGCTGAGTGAAGCAAGTCAAGCTATGCAAGAGAGGCATTGTATGTCTTCACTTAACATATCTGACTGTCTGCACTCCATGATAGAGACTGAAAGACTGGAGAACATAAAAGCATTAAAATTTGTAATGGACACTGGAGACAAGTGGAAAGAGAGTGTGGGAGGGGAAGAACATAGAAAAGAAAATTAGGGGGAAAAAGGAGAGGTAAGGCACTTCTGGGATACAGATAAAGTTTTTTTATGTGTTGATGAGGATGTGTACAATAGTCTCAACTGGGCTGGACTGAGGTGTACAACATGCTGGTAAATTAGTCTTCACAATCTAAATGATGTATAGTGTTTTAATGTATGAATAATAATTTTTAAAATTAATTTTAAAAAGAATAAGACTAAAATGCACACATTCACTATATGCATACTATTAAAAGATTTATATATAGACAAATTACAGATATGTATATTTATAAAATACAAAGTAGTTTTAAGATTTTTAAATATAACATCAACAATTGAACTAAGGCCGTTACAACATATATTACCTGAAATATTTCACATTTTCTGTGATGAGAACATTAGTATTATAGTCTTTTGGCAGTATTAGAATAAATAGTACTCAATCATGAGTTACAGTCACCATGCGTATACTTACCTTCATAACCCTTCTAGAATTGGGTATATCCCACATGTCACCTTGTTTCTATTTAGTTCCAGAAACCATGATTTAAGCATTTCTTATTTTTTCTATATTCTAGAACATTTAAATAGCACCTGGCAGGGCCAGCAGGTGGCAAGGTGTTTAAAGCTCTGGACTCACACATGATCAACCACATTTCAAGTCCTATTCCTGGTGGCTTGATTTCTCACTTTCTCCCCACTCCTCTATGTGTCTGGTGAGCACACAAGCCTGTTGCAAATGAAAAACAAAATAATAATGATAAATAATATTAAATGAATAATTCTTTAAAGAAATAAAGGAAGTATAAGTAGTATCTGGTTTGCCAGTTTTTCAACTACTTGGCATATTTCAGGTACATTTAGGTGGCTTTTTCTATATTTTATACACTACAATGTTAATTCTGAAGAAAAAAAACTGTTGTTAAATATGTTTTTGTCCAAAATTGAACATTTGATTCAAATCTTCTAGTCAATTACTGGCAGCATCAAGTTGGTTTATTTTATTTTATTTTTATTTTTTTGAGAGGTTTTTGCTATAGGGCACATACACTCACCAGACAGACAGAGAGTGACAGAGAGACAGAAAGTGAGAAATCACCCCCCAGGTGCGATGGCCACACTGCAATCCCTTCTCCTCCATTCTTCTCTCAGGATCTTGGGCACACACGCACATGTGCCCAGCATGAGTTTTAAGCCACCGGGTCTGGGACACGAACTGAGGTTGACCATGTGGGAGTCCAGCGACATAGCCATTGCGCTAACTGCTGGTCCCAGAATCAAGTTGTTTTACAAACTTGTTAAAACAATTTTTCTCTGTAGTTAATTGGTCATTATTGTTCATTTTTCTCTTAGAAATTCTCAGCTTTTAAAAGAATATTTTCTAAAAGTATGCTTTGAGTTTTAAAAATAGCTCATGACTGAATCTAATTGACTAAAGGATATAGAAACACAGTATACAGTTGTAAATACCAGATATAGTGTGTGTGAAAGAGGAGGGCCTGAGGAAGGACATTTAGAAGAAAAATAGGGAGGCAAAGAAATATATCTGTGGAAGATATTTTGTAGTTTTATCAACTGTACTAGGGAGAAATGCTCACCTGTTGAAATATCCATTCTGTATGCCAAATAATAATGTGATTGAATGTATAAAAGAAAATGAAATTTTAAAAATAATAATAAAAAATAGCTCATGTTTTGGTTATCAAATTAGTATTATATAGTCTTTAATTGTTTCTCTATTCTCTGTGTAATTATTCTGGTGTTAATTTCTTACATCTCAGCCTTAATTTAAACATTCAAAGTGTTTTTTCTTTTCTTTTTTGAAAGGTTGTTGTCATAGTGAGTGTACCTGAGAGAGAGAGAGAGAAAATGAAAGGAAAATTGAGAAATCATCCCTCAAGAAGGTGTATGGTTATGCTGCAATCCCTTCTCCTTCATTTCCTTTTGGGGATTTTGGGGCCACACTTACATATTCCCAGCATAATTTTGAAGACATCAAGTTCAAACTGCAATCAGTGAAGTGGGAGTTCGATGACTTAATGCTTCACCATCTACTGTTCACCTGAACTGTTAATAAAGCATGGTAGGAGCTCTGAACATCTCGTCCTCCAGTAGCAAGTAAAAGCTTGTCTGTTGGTTGGTGGCACTCACCCCTTGGCTTCTGGCACAAGGAAACTGATGAGAGAGGCTCTGGTGACAGAGAGTTGCTGAACAAAGTGGAGAAAGAGTGAGCTACGCCTGAAGGAGACGTCAGGGCGCACATGAAGTGGTCCAAAGATGAAGAGTGTGGTGTCTATTGTGCTTTTTCTCAGAAAGAAGCAAAAGAGTTTGATGTTCAGCATGCAGGAGTCACGCAGGCCGAGGCCTTCGTGAAGGCCTTCCTGAAGCGCAGCGTGCCCCGCATGAGCCAGCAAGCCGTGGAGGACCAGCTGCAGCTCAAGGCCGTTATTCTAGAGTACTTCACTCGCTGGAGGAGAAAGGAGAAGAAAAAGAAATCCAGAGGCCTCTCTGCCAGGCAGAGGAGGGAACTGCGGCTCTTTGACATTAAGGCAGAGCAACAGAGATAGTCTTTTTCTCCTGCTGCTTGAACTTTGGAAGCAGTACATCCGGGACCTGTGCAATGGTCTCAAGCCCGACATGCAGTCACAGATGATTCGAGCCAAGTTGTTAAAGGCAGATCTTCATGGTGCTATTATTTCAGGCACAAAATCCAAATGCCCCTCGTATGTGAGTGTGACAGAAATTCTTCTACAGGAAACCAAGCATGTTTTCAAAATTATCACCAAAGAAGACCGCCTGAAAGTTATCCCCAAGCTAAATTGTGTGTTAACTGTGGAAATCGATGACTTTGTATCCTATATTTATGGGAGCAAATTCCAGCTTCGGTCAAGTGAGCGGTCTCCAAAGAAGTTTAAAGCAAAGGGCACAATCGACCTCTGAATTCTTTCCTACCTAAGGCGATGGTTTATGACAACTAAAAATTGGAAACCTCCTGAATTCCCACCTTTTAGTAAAGAGCTGGTTCAGCCAAGTTCAGTTATAGCTGCCCTCCAGCCAATGGAAATCGGAGTTAAGGACATTAATAATATGGGATGATGCAGTGTGCTGAGTGAGGATTTGGGAACAGAGGAATGTGTATTTATAAGTGATTTTAATGTTTATTACTCCCATGGAGAGAAAATACTGGTAGAAACATGCCAGGGTTAACACTGGTGGACTTAACTAGCAGAATCTTGAGGTCCTTTTTCATACTTCTTGATGTTTACTGAATGTTCTATGATGAATCAGTTGTCTATGTAATAATAATATACACATATAAGCATAAACAGGCTGCAAATAAAGTAACTGTTCTTGCTGTTTAGGCAGCTTGAAAGGGGAAAAAATTAAAGCATGGTAGACTAAAGATTTTTATGTAATCAGAACTCTGTTTTTTCTGAATTGGTTCTTATGTTTTATTTTCACTTTTTTTTTTTGCTCTAGGGTGTGTGCAATCACCAGAATGAGAGAGATTGAGCGAGAGAGAGAGAGAGAGAGGAGAGAAAGAGAGAGAGAGAATTTATTTCCTGGGGATAAGGTCATGCCATTATTCCTTCTCCTCCATTCTGCTCTTGGAATTATTGAGCATGCAGGCATACCCCCACCTCTCATGTTTTTCAGACAACTCGATTTAGGACCCCAATCATGTAGTCAGCCATGTGGGAAGCAGCTGCCTTAAGCTCTATGCTGAGTTAGGAGTTATACCCCACTCTAGGTAGATAGCAGATGAGCTCTGCATAAAGCAGTTACTGTGGTTTTCTTTTTGTGGTCTGGTGAATGTTCACTATGCCCCCATTACTAGTTTCAGAGGAATTTATGAT
>NW_006203465.1:69138-72774 GCF_000334495.1 Tupaia belangeri chinensis | reverse complement strand
AGTACATGTCTTGGGCTGGGAAGCTTGAAAATTATGACAGGAACTTGTGCATGCATGCCCAAAATCCTGAGAGGAGAATAGAGCAGAAATTGGGGTGTGAATATCATTGTATATGGTGGCAGCCTTTAGATACCTATGGCTTCTCTCCAAAGCACACTTTTACCATTCCCCAGTTAGCAGTAAGCAGCCACAGTCAGCACCTTGATATTAACATTACCTTCATGTCAGGAGCTCGTGTCACAATATGCATGCAGGCATCACTACATGAGTTTTGGTGGGAAAAGTTGAAAGGTACCAACAATCTCACTCATTCTGATCCTCCCACTAAATATAAAGATAGTGCTGATGAAGTGGACAACAAGCTATATTAATTCTCTCTTCTGTCTTGAAAGAAATGAAGAAACACTAAAAATGAGAAGAAGGATGATAAAAGGATAAAAGGCATCCTGTGTTCACAACTGTGCTCTTCTCTCATTTCTTTGCTCACTTGATTATTCTCAATGGGATTAATCACACACACATATATGCCAATTACATTATTTCACAGTTATAAATACATTTACACATATATATAAGCAACAACTTACACAGGTTTTGACACTTCTTGAGGTGGCCTCATCAGAAAATGTAGTTGGCTTACAGTTTCGTTCTCTTCCATGATGTTAAGAGGGAAAACCTTTGGCTTACAGTTTCATTCTCTTCCATGATGTTAAGAGGGAAAACCCCACCCAGTACCAGGTCACCATCCTTGTGGACACTTGGCTTCCAGTATCTATTACAGGTAAAATTTTTCATCTCACATGCCATTTGTAAAGGCTGCATAAGTAGCATGACACTAATCAACGGTAATGACATGTTTGAGCTGGCCCAGAACAGATAAAAAGCCCTATGTGTGAGAGCTAAGGAGGAGATGGAACTGGATTGTGTCTGCAGGTTCAGTCCTCTGCTGGGAGAGTCAACTCGTGGAGGGCACAGAGGATTCTCACTTCTACAGTCTGCCTTCAACCTGTACAGTGTGTTCCAGGCTGGCATGACAGACAGGGACATAACTAGAACTTTTAAAAAGGCATTTCTACAGAAGCCATGATGCTGAGACTTGTGCTTTATCTGAACACCTCGGATTTCCCTTTCTTTTTATTGTTTCACTTAAGACTCATCTTGGGGCTCTGGGGATCTCTCTGCCCTGGGGCTCTACACCTGTCACCTTCCATTTTAGTGAAAAATAATTTGGGAAAAACATGTTTTGCACATTTTTCCTCCCCCAGACTTTATGATTTCATAATGGCCAGGTAAGGCTTTGGGGACCATCCTATCCTCACACAACAAGTTTTGTAATTTTGTGACTAAGAGAGGCCAAAGTATCTGTGTCACACAACTGCTCTTATAATTTGGACTTTCAAAAATGGTGTTAAAATATAAAAAATTTGGAAGAGCATGTAGCATAGTAGTTAAAGAACTGGACTCCCACATGACTGACTATGGTTTGAAATGTGGACCCTGGAGTTTAAAACTCATGCTGAGAACTTGTGCATGCATACCAAAAATCCTGGAATGGAAGAAAATGTAGAAGAAATTGTGGTGTAACCATTCTCCTTAGGGGGTGATTTCTCACTTTTTCTCTCTCTCTTTGGCAATCACATGTGTCCAATAGCAAAAGTATCTCTCTAAATAATAAATAAATAAATAAATAAATAAATAAATAAATAAATAAATAAATAAATCCACAATTACCTAACTCTGTATGATACCTAAAAAAGGAGGGGAAGGATTAATGTGAGTCATTGGTGGCTGCCTCACTACTGTACAGAACGCATTTCACCTCTCTCTTTGGCAATCACATGTGTCCAATAGCAAAAGTATCTCTCTAAATAATAAATAAATAAATAAATAAATAAATAAATAAATAAATAAATAAATAAATCCACAATTACCTAACTCTGTATGATACCTAAAAAAGGAGGGGAAGGATTAATGTGAGTCATTGGTGGCTGCCTCACTACTGTACAGAACGCATTTCACTGTTATGTGCAATATCACTCTCAGGTCTGCAACACCATCATGGCAGAAATGAGCCTTATAACTTACAAAAAAGTAGGATACTTTCCAGAAAAGATTATATTATTTTAAAATTATAATGTTCCATAAAATTAATCCACATACCCCTAAGAATGATATTCTCTGCTCTATCCACTGACAATTCAGGTGTCAAGTTCTCATTTTATAATTTAATATATAATAACTAAAAAGAACTCCATTCTTGACCCAACATTTATCAGTTACATTTTTTCTCTTACCAGTTTTTATAAAAAATATTCTTGAAAAATTGTCATGTTTATTCATTTATATTTTTACTTCTATTTTTTTGATTTTTATAAAAATATGAAATGCAGAAAGATATTTTAACCGATGTAAACTTTCAGTGTTGGCTTAATTGAGCCATTTATCATTACCAGGTTTGGCAAGTGGTGTGGTGGTGAAGTTGCCATACTCTCACATGGCTGACTGCAGTTTGAATTCCAGACTTGGCAGCTTGCTTTCTCAATTTCCCACTCTCAATTTGGTAAAAATTAAAAAAATCATAACAATAAATACAAAATAAAATAATTAATTAAAAACAACGTACGTATTGCCTCACAACTTGTTTCTAGGGTGAGAATATAGTATCTACTTCAGAGAATTATTTGGGTATACAATATAATGTAATTAATTACGCTGATATGATGTACATTAGAATATTTAAACTTATTCCTCTTGTCTAACTGAAATGCTGTTTCTTCCTCTTGTCTAACTGAAATGCTATGTTTTTTTGACCAACATTTTAATTTTAATTTATTTCTAGAGAGAATTTTGCTATAGGGCACATGTGTTTGCTGGAGAGACACAGACAGACACAAACCAAGAAAGCAACCCCAGGAGGATCATCACACTGAAATCCCTCTCCTCTATTCTCCTCTTGGGATTTTGGGCAAACACACACATGTGCCTGGCATGAGTTTTAAGCCACTAGGGGCAGGACTCAATTCATGGCCTACCTGGGAGCCCAGCGACCTAACCATTACACCATCAGCTGCTTTCTTGACCAATATTTTTAAAACCTGGCTACCCTCAACCTGTAGTAGCTGTCATATTCTCTGCCTCTATGAATTTTAGTTTTTAATACTCTACTTACACGTAAGATGACGAGTTGTATGTTTTTGTGTACCTGAGTTATTTCAATCAGCATAATGTCCTCCAAGTTCATCCCTGTTGTTGAAATAATAGAATATGTTTTGTTACTTTTAGGGTCCATGTGATTACCAGAGACTAAGAGAGAGAGAGAAACACTTCCCAATGGAGCTTCATCATGCTTCAATTCCTTCTCCATTTCTCCATTCTGTCAGAATTTCAGGAATGCACACACATTTACATAGTGTGTTCTTTAAGCCACCAAAAATGGGATTCAAATCATGGTCACTTATATGGAACCCTGATCTTTTAAACATGAGGCTATGAAGCTGGTATGCAGAATTCTATTATGAAGGCTGAATAATATTCTATTGTATACATATATAAAAGGATTTCTTAAAAATATTTATTTAAATTATTATTATTTTTATTTAATTTTCTATTGGACATGTGCTCACTAGAGAGAAACAG
>NW_006203465.1:67860-68612 GCF_000334495.1 Tupaia belangeri chinensis | reverse complement strand
TTATTTTTATTATCATCATAATCTTGTTTATATTACGTTGGATTGCATATAACTTTACAGTGTATTACATTGCTTTTTCAAAAGGGAATGCCATGCATGTCAGTCAATACAGAGACATTAATCTCTCCACTTCATCATTTAATATCTTTTCAATATTTTTCCCAATCATTTTTATTATTATTATTATTATTATTCTAATTATTTTTTAAACAGTCAATCACTCTCGTTTTGCTTGTAAAAAGACTACTCGTCATGCAGTACTTCTCACACCAATCCAGTTGAGAATACTATACATGTCATCATCAACAGGTAATAAGCCATATCTGTTTCCCATTAATATCCTGCCTCTCTGTTTGTTCTCTTGCTATCTTTCTCTATCCTCTTCTCTTCACCCCCCCTCTTCCACACTGTCTTATTCTCCTTAAGTATTTTCATTGCTTTTATTTCCCCAATATTTCACTCTCTACCATAGAGTGCGGATAGTCGGTATGTATTAAGTGGATACATACAATATCTTTCTTTCATAGCCTGGCTTACTTCACTCAGCAATAGATCCTCCATATCTGACCACTTTCTATCAAATGCCAGGGTCTTGTTATTTTTTTATGGCTGAGTAGTATTTCATAGAGTATATATACCACACTTTTCCAATCCATTCATCATTTTGTGTACATTTAGGTTGGTTCCATGTCTTGGCAATTGTGAATAATGCTGCAATAAACATTGATGTGCAAGCACTTTTCTGACTGAGC
>NW_006203465.1:60447-65576 GCF_000334495.1 Tupaia belangeri chinensis | reverse complement strand
ATTATCTTTTTATCCTTTTCTTATGTGCACTAATTGCTATGAATTTCCCTCTTATGACTGGTTTTGCTGTGTCCCATAGATTATGGACACTTGTGTACTCATTATCATTTGTTTCCATAAATTTTTTGATTTCAGCCTTAATTTCTTCAGTAGTGAAGAAGTCATTCAAAAGAACGTTGTTCAGTTTCCATGTGTTTGTGTATTTTGTGGGTTGTTTCTTGAAATTAATCTTAAGTTTAATCACATCATGGCCAGAGAAGATGCTGGATACAGTTTCAATGCCTTTGAATATGTAAAGGCTTGATTTGTGTCCTACCATATGATCAATCTTTGAAAAGGTTCCATGCCAGGGTGAGAAAAATGTATAGGTTGTGGATGTAGGGTGGAAAGTTCTATAGAATCTGTCAAGCCCATTCGATTTATACTATCATTTCGGTCCCGTGTCTCTCTATTTATTTTCTGTCTAGAAGATCAGTCTAAAGTAGATAATGGAGCGTTGAGAGCTCCAACAATTATAGTATTTCTCCCTATCTCTCCTTTAATCTCCAGCAGTCTTTCCTTCATATATTTAGGTGCACCTGAGTTGGGTGCATAGACATTTATAAGGATTATGTGTTCTGGCTGGATTACCCCATTTACTATTATATAATGCCCTTCTTTGTCTCTTCTTACAGTCTTTGTCTTAAAATCTATTTTTTCTGAGATCACTAACACTACTCCAGCCCTTTTTTGATTTCCATTTGCATGGAATATCTTCTTCCAGTCCTTTACTTTTAGTCTATGTATGTCTTTATCCATAAGGTGAGTTTCTTGTAGTGTACAGATAGAGGGTTTCTGTTTTTTAATCCATTCACCCAGTCTATGTCTCTTAATTGGAGAATTTAATCCATTGACATTCATTGTAATTATAGATATGTCCATACCTGATCCTATGGTTAAGTGAACCATTTTCTTGGTTGCTTTTTGTTCTCGTATCACTGTCTGTCTGACTTTTTAGTTTTCCTGGTATAGCACTCCCTTCAGAACCTGTTGAAGAGCTGATTTGGAGTTGATAAATTCCTTCAAATTTTGTTTATCCGGGAGTATTTTTATCTTTTTTTCTCAGATGAAAGATAATCTTGCCGGGTATCGTATTCTTGATTGAAATTGTTTTTCATTCAACACTTTGACTGTATTTCCCCATTCTTTTCTTGCCTGCATTGTTTCTGCCAAGAGATTCAATGTTAGCCTGATGGGGTGACCTTTGTAAGTAACTTGATGTTTCCCTCTTGCCAACTTTAGTATCTTGTCTTTGTCTGTTGTTTTTGCCAATCTGGCTATGGTGTGTCTTGGAGAGGATCTTCTTGGGTTGATTCTACTCTGGATCCTATGTAGTTATTCGGTCTGGATATTTGAATGCCTTTCTATGTTAGGGAAGTTTTCTTCCAGGATTTCATGGAATAAATTATCTAGGCCCTTATTATTTTCTTCCTCTTCTGGAACACCAATTATCCAGATGTTAGGGCGCTTGATGGTATCCAGTATTCCTTGTATATCAATCTCATTTTTCATGGTTGTTTTCTCAATCTTCTTGATGCTTTTTTTCTAGGTCAGATATTTTATCTTCTACATTAGAGATTCGATCTTCTGCCTGGTCTAACCTACTTTTAATACTTTCAAGGGAGGTTTTGATTTCCTGTATCACATTCTTTAACCCTAGAAGTTCCATCTGGTTCTTGTTTAAGGTATCCATTTTTTTTCTTTCAAATCATGAAAGGACTTGCTCATCTCCCGGAGCTCCTTGTCTCTTTTCTCTTCCATCTCAGTTAGTTTGGCCACTACAAATATTCTGAATTCTTTATCATATATGTCCATGACGTCCATTGTATTGGCTATGAATGAGGTAGGCTTGATGCTTTCCCTTGAGGGAGAGGCCTTTTGTTGTTTGTTCATATTCCTTGAGCCTCTGGAATTGTTCCTAGTCATCAGGTAATCTATACATTGCTTCCTAACTTATTTAAGGTATCTTTGAGCATTAAAAGTTGTACAAGATTAGAAAATTAATGGTTTCTCTTATGGTTGGCCTACCTGTTTCTCACAATTACCATTAACTGTTGCCACTAGTCCTGGATGGCACTAAGTCCTCTCTGTTTCTAAGGAGTGGTGAGCCTCCAACTGACCTAATAAGCAACACCTCAAGAGCAACAAAAAACTAAACAAATAAATAAAAAAGAAATCACGCTATTCAAATCACTAAAATTCAGAGAGTCCAAAGGCAAGTGGGGAAGGGCTAGACGATGAGTGACAGGTCCAGGTTGGTTGGGCCTGCAGCCTCAGGCTGTCTGGTGTCCAGAACTACTGGCCCACTCAACCCAGTTTGTGGGTGGGGTGGGGTGGGAGTTTGTTTTAAAGTACCTTGCAACCAACCTGGGGTTTAAGGAGAAGTAGGGTTGGGGATACACGAAAGTCTGGAGCAGTCAGGCCTGCAGCCTCAGGCCGCTTGGTGTCTGGAACTGCTCTTGGCTTGCTTTCTCACTTTTTTGCTCTCTCTCTCTCTCTGGTCAAACTAGAAACTAATAACAACAAACAAGTAGATAAAATAAATGAAAAACATTTTTTGAGAAAAAGAGACATGATGTGATATTTCACAATTATTATCATTTGTATTTCCCTAATGATTAGTGATGTCAAGTGTTTATTCATATACCTATTGGCCATTTGTATACTTTCTTCTGAAAAATTTCTATCCAAGTTCTTTGCACTTTTTCCCCTCTATTATTTGTTTTATGAATATTAAGTTTTAAATTCATTTTGAATATTAACTTTTTATGTAATATATTACTTACTAATATGTCAATAATTATGCAGTTCCTCAAATATGTTTTTGTTTAATTTGTTGGACATTATCATTTTAGTTTTATATAACTTTTTTATCTATTATTACTTTTCCTGATTTTCATCTTAAGATATATAAAAAGTAGTAAAGGGCCAGTAGGATGCATAATGTATAGGGCACTGGACTTCCAAATGGTCGACCACATTTGAGTCCTGACCCACTGGCTTGAAACTTATGCCAGGAATGTGTGTGTGCATGTCCAAAATCCATATAGAAGTGAGGAGAAGGGACAGCAGCATGGTAATTCCCTATGTTGGTGATTTCTCAATTTCTCTTTCAGGGCTACTCTTTCTCTCCAGTCAATTTTTGTGCCTTATGGCAAAAACATAACAAAAAAAAGTTACACATGGGGCCAGCAGGTGCCATGCTGATTAAGGCACTAGACTCCCACATGACCAACTGGTTTGAGTCCTGGACCTCTTGGCTTGAAAATCACACCGTGTGTGTGTGTGTGTGTGTGTGTGTGTGTGTGTGTGTTTCCAAAACCTTGAGAGGGGAATGGAGGAAAGAGGATCACACTGGGCACATCTGTATGTGTCCAAATTCTGGGAGGAAAATGGAAGAAAAGAGATTGCAGTATGGCCATCTCCCAGATTGGGTGATGTCTCACTTTCTCACAGTCTCTATCTTCCTCTCTCTCAAGGGAGCACACCCACCCTAAGGCAAAAACCTCAAAAATAGGGTAATAAAATTAGATCATCTTTTGGCAATAGATAAAAGTTTTAAATTACAGGAGTCAGCAGGTGGTGTAGTGGTTAAGGTGCTGGACTTCCACATGGCACACTGGGGTTTGACTTCTGGATCTCACAGCTTACACACCCACCCTAAGGCAAAAACCTCAAAAATAGGGTAATAAAATTAGATCATCTTTTGGCAATAGATAAAAGTTTTAAATTACAGGAGTCAGCAGGTGGTGTAGTGGTTAAGGTGCTGGACTTCCACATGGCACACTGGGGTTTGACTTCTGGATCTCACAGCTTAAAACTCACACAGGGCACATGCCCAAAATCCCAAGAGGAGAACTGAGAAGGGATAGTGCCATGACCATTACCCCTGGGGGGTGATATCTCATTTTCTGTCTCTCTGTCTCTTTCTCTCTGGTGAGCATACTAACCCTATAGCAAAAATCACTTTAAAATATATGTAAGTACAAAGTTATAATGTAGAATTAAAATTAGATAATATATCTACTTAGCACAGTAAAAAATAATATTTTAATAGAGAACGTGGACACATGTATAGACTGGGACAATGAGATAGTGTGTGAGAGAGAATAGCTCGCTCAGTTCTGAATATAGGATAGTCAAGTGTGAACTTAGCACCATGTAGCAGGGTGGAGGTCAGTGGATAGAAAATTACATGAAGTAACCATAGGATTAAGGGGGTTTTTGCTCAAACTCACCTACCATGATTTCATAGAAAACAAACGGGCCTTGGTAAAGTTTGGGAAGCCTGATTAATTTTTTTTTAATTAATTTATTTTTTTATATTAATTCACTATACATCATTACAACATACAAATGAATTTTCCATCCAAAATGCACTGTATATTGGCTCAGTCAAGCACATTAACATATATGTTATCAGCAAATAATTTTTCAATTCTTATGTCTTGTATACTTTGTTTTTTGTTTGGCATCCTTGATTCCCTATCCCTCACCCTCTGCCTTGTTCCACCCTCCTCCCACATTGTCTCTGGTGTTCATGCTTGCCTTCTATGCCTCCCCCCCCCATTTAATTGATTTGCTAATGAACTTAATTAGTCTAAATATATCCAATAGCTAGCACAGCTTATATATACCTATACATGAACCCAAGTCTGACTTTAGGCATAAACCTCAGTGAGTAGAATGAACATACTATAAAGTAGTACCTAGCTGGGGTTATATAGCTTACTGAGGTCATCAAATATGCATTTTTTTTTATTTCAATACGAACAGTTTTACTGTTTTTTTTTTCTCCTGCAACTTTTTTTTTAATTACTTAACATTCATTCCCTGAGCATCATCACAACATACTAAATGTGGTTTCCCATCTAGAATAAACTGCATAGTGACTTAATCATGCATGTTATCATCAATAATATTCCATTCCTACTTTCATATATATGGATATGTATATATATGTTTTTACCCCTTGTTTGACCCTCTGCCCTTTCCTACTCTCTTATTTCACTATCTCTGCTGTATACAGTTGTCCTCCATTCCTCTTCCACCAACATTTTGTTGATCATACAATATCATAAGTAATCTAA
>NW_006203465.1:55633-59412 GCF_000334495.1 Tupaia belangeri chinensis | reverse complement strand
ATTGTCTCTCTTCTCTTCCGTCTCTGTTAGCTTTGCCATTATGAATATTCTGAATTCTTTATCAGACATTTCCATGATTTCCATTGAACTATGTGTGGATGAAGAGGAGTTATCCTTTTCCCTTGGAGGAGAGGTATTTTCCTGCTTCCCCATATTTCTTGTGGTTCTGCAGCAATTTCTAGTCATCTGGTTGATGGTCGGTTTCTTCCCAAACTGGGAAGTTCAATCTGAGTGTCGAGGAGCGTGCAGAAAAGGAAACAGAAAGAAAGAAACAACAGCAACAACAGCAAAAAACAAACAAGAAACAGAAAAAGAGAAAAAAAAACAAAGATAAAAACTTTTCAATAAAACTAAAAAAATTAATATTTAAAAAAATTTCAATAAAAAACCCAAAATTGGAAAACCGTGCTGTGTGCAAGCATGCCACACAAAATTCTAAAAAGCAAAAATTAAAAAAATAGAGAGGAGACAGAGACAGAGGTAGAGAGAGACAAAGACAGGTACAGAGACAGGAGGCCTAAAAGGGTCTTTATACCACGCGAGTTTTGTGTGCTGGAGGTAGAATTATCAGTGGGAAGTCTTGATTTCTGTTTCCCCAAAATGGCTAGTTTGCAGAATCCATGAGGCTGTGTCCTCAAGAAGGCCTGTTCCCTTTGCCTCTCCTGATTAAATTTTGACCAAGCAGAGAATCTTTGTCAATACAGACAGAATTATTTAAACAATGGGACAGGAGATGGTGTGGTGGTTAATATGCTGGACTCCCACATGGCCAACCATGGTTTGAGTTCTAAACCTAATGGCTTGGCTTCTCACATTCCTTCACTCTCTCTTTCTCTCTGTTTCTCTCTGGTTAAATTAAAATATAATAAATAAATAAATAAGTTTAATAAATAATTATTTGCAAATAAAAAATAAGAATTATTTAAACAAAATTTAAGAACTAAAACTAATTGAGTTCATTCTCTCTCACACACCGCTTTTTAAAACAATCCTGCAGCTAACCCTGTAGTTTAAGTTTGAGATCCAGCAGCTTGTAAATCTCATTGGGTGCCTCTGCATGCATGCCCAAAATCCTGAGGAGAATGAGGATTGCTATTCTCTCTGGAGAGTGATTTCTCATTTTCCCTCACTGTGTCTCTTAAGTAAACATACATGCCCTATAGCAAAAACTTAAAACAAATTAAATATCTTAATTAATAGTAAAAACAAAATCATTTGTGAGCTGTTTAAAAATATTACATTGGGGTACAGATGGTGCACACTAGTAAAACACAATGCTCCATAAGGGTGACTTACCTGGAAATATTTCTGGGGTTCATGGTTGGAGACCTACTCAAGTATGCTGAGCATATGTGTACTGTGGTTCAAGGCTGGCTGAATGTGAGAATAAATCACGATATCAAGACTCTCTTAAGGGTGCTATCTGTCTCTCTCATGGAAGAAAAAACTTTTTGTAATAAAAAATAATTTTTCTAGAAATGTAAAAATAGTTATATAATTAAATAAAAATAGTTATATAATTAAATAGTTAAGGCCTCATGCTTCTGTAGCCAGCTGGCAATGGGTGTAATTAGCACCACCTCTGCACTCTGTATGGCAAAGATGTTGGGCCATAGTAGCACCATGGCCACCACCTGGGTGTGCCAGGTCCTGTTCATCAGGAACTGCATTTACTTTGATCGAAATCAATGGAGTGACCTCAACTTCTAGAACAGGCTGCAACAATGAAGAAAGAAAGAAAAGTTTGCCAAGGTGTGAGCTGAGCTTTCCAAGTTACCTAAGATGCTGAAGCAGTTCAGTCTTTCCTGAAGAAATTCAGCTTGGTGATTCAGATTGTTAGATCAAGGTAAGAGAAGGGTGTGGAGGGTCTGACCAATGCCATCGCTGTGTATGGACATTAATAACAGTTGTCTCAGGTGCTGCAGCAGATGCTGCCACCTCCCATGTTTTGAAAAATGCTTACCAAGCTCCCAACAATCAATTAGAGAATTTTCTACAGAGATTTTTCCTTTAGGATTCCTGCACTCACTGGAGACAGGGAGAAAGAGAGAGAGACAGACAGAGATGGAGACAGTGAGAGAGAAAGTGAGAAATCACCTCCATCATGAATGTCCATGCATGCCACAATCCTTACCTTTCATTCTTCTCCTGGGATCTTGGGTATGAACACACTTACACATTGCATGAGTTTCAAGCCACCAGGTCTGGGACTCATACCATTGGCCATGTGGGAGTCCAGCCAGGTAACAGCTACGCTGTCTGCTGGCTACCATCAGATTATTTTAAGTGTTCAGAGCTTGACTAAAAATGACGTGGAGTGAGACATGAATGTCAACATAATAAAATCACAATTAATTATATTTTAAAAATTCTGAACTTGGGGGTTGAGCAGTTCTAGAGAATAAGGGTAAATTTTCTTGTATAGGACTGTCCTGTGTTGAAATCTACCAAAGGTATTGTTTATTTTCTGTAGGTCTATTTTTCTGTTTTATTCATTTTCCCAGTAAAAATGTATTTTGATAGAAAACTTCTCATTTTATAAATATACTCATGAGTTACCAAGATACCATATTTTTTTTTAATTCCTAAAACAAGCAATTAAAAAATACATATAATATAAAATATTTGCCCCCAAAAGGGGAGAGACAGGTAAAAAGAGCTTTTTTTAATAATTATTTAATTTATTATTGTTATTTTTTAATTTTTTTCTGTAGGACATACACATTCATCAGAGAGAGAGAGAGAGAGAGAGAGTGTGAGAAAGCAAGCCATCACGTCTGGGACTAGAACTGCACTCTACCATGTGGGACTCCAGTGCCTTAACCACCATGTAACCTGCTGATCCTGAATGCAATTTTTTTAAAAATACAGAACAGTTTTTGTATAAATTTAAAAATTGTGTAGAGACTTATGCTTATAAAATTGCATATTTAAGTTTCTGAGAGACCATTTCTCCCCATTTGCTCTCAGACATTAAAATTAATACAGGTAAAATGTCCTGAAGCATGCCACTGTTTTTTGACTGCAGTCCCAGTAGGAGAGCTCCCGAGCACTCACCATCATCCTCAGCATCTCCAAGAGGGCAGGCCTGGGAAGAGCAAGACACCTGGTACACCACAGCCTTCACCGCTAGCTTATTTCTGCCCCTGGCAATGTGAGCTCCAGGAGGTAGCTGTGCCCACTGACCCAGGGGCTGTGACAGGCAGCAGGTTCCTGTTAGGCAGGCTGGTGCAGGGAAGGGGCAGAGGGAGAAGGATGGAGGAAAGCATAGAAGAGAAGGGCGACAGCTATGAGTGATCATGGATGACTAGAACCACAACCAGGATTGAGGCCTTGTAAGGTTTTTTGCAGCCACTGCCACCTTCACTACCCACTTTGTTGATTTCAGTTTCTGCCTGAGAGTTTTCAGGGGGCATTGCTGGTGGTGTCAGCTGTCTCTGTGGATAGGAAAGGCACAAAAGAGGGACTCTCAATAGGATCCCCACCAGCACTGGAGTCCAAGAGGGTGATCATGAGGTTAAAGAGCTGCCAACTGGCTGCAGCCAAGGTAACCCCCACTCTAGCTCTACTATCAACTTCACCTCCACCTCCAAGCTCTTGATGAATATGACTATTAAAGATGATAAGAGCACATACTGGGGGATTCAGCTCCCTTAGTGGTTAGGCACTGGATGTCTATATGTTCGACTGTGGTTCTAGTACCAGACACAGCAGGTTGAAATTTATGCCAGACATATGTGATGTTTGCCCAAAATCTTTTTTTTTTTTTTTTTTTGGGG
>NW_006203465.1:49495-53752 GCF_000334495.1 Tupaia belangeri chinensis | reverse complement strand
TTTTTTTCCTACAGGGTGCATGCACTCACTGGAGAGACCAAGAGAGTCAGAGAGACAGAAATTACCCCCCAAGGAGATATGGCCACACCACAATGCCTTCTCCTCTGTTATCTTCTCCTGATTGTAAACATACACACACACACCCTGCATGAGTTTCAGTCTACCAGATACAGGACTCAAACTATAGTTGGCCATGTAGGAGGTCAGCAATGTAACCATTATGCCATCTTCTGGTCCTAAAGATTCAAATATTAATTAATCTTGGGAAGTAACCCAAGTATAAACATGCATGATTCATATGACTTTTATATACACAGTCTTAAAGTAATTATTTAATTAAGTTTTATTTATTTATTATTATTATTGTTTCTCAACCTCTGACAGAACATGTGTGCCCACTAGAGAGAGGCCATTTTGAAATGTTAATAGAAATACCTGAATTTATTTGCATTGTCTTTCTTAGCCATAGCATTTATGCCAATTTAATTAAACTTGGATCACATATTTTTATCCAGTAAGTGGCCAACTGTGAAAAATTTAAAAAGGATACATTTATAAAAATATTAAGATAATATATAAATAGAATAGCTCACTTTTCTTGACAGGGTTTTGCTGTAGGGCACGTGTGCTCTCTAGAGAGAAAAAGAGACAAAGATAGTGAGAGGAAAAGTGAGAAATCACCCCAGGGCAGGTTTGTAGGCGGCAATCCCTCTCCATTGTCCTGATATCTTGAGATTGCACATACACATGCCTGGTGTGATTTTCAAACCACTGGCTCTGGGACTCATGATCAGTCATGTGGAAGTCTAGCTACATAACCACTATGCCATCTGCTGGTCCAATAAATGATATTTTATTAAAAAATACAATTAGGCCAGCAGGTGGCATTGTGGTTAAAGGGTGCTAGACTCCCACATGGCCAAACATGGTTTGAGTCCTGGACCTAGCGGCTTGCTTTCTCACTTTCCCTCTCTCTCTCTCTCACACACTCTTGCTCTGTCTCACTCTGAACAAATAAAAATAAAATAAATAAAGTTAAAAAAGTATTTCTATTAAAAGGAAACACAATTGCCACTATATATAAACTCTTAAATTATATTTACTTAAATGCAAACCTTCCAACAATTAGTATATAGTATTTCTTTAAAGCTAATATACTAAAAAAACTGCTCAGATGATAGCATTATCTTCTTGTTTTTGGCCACTGATCAAGGTTTATCTTAGTAGAGAAATACCATAGTATATCAGGCAGATTGAAAATCAAAAGTTGATATGAATGGGTTTTGGAATATTTAAAGCAAAATGCAATTTTTATTTCAGAAGTCCTGTTCTTTGGACTGTGAACAAACTGCATAAGCTGTTACGTACATTATAAAATGTTTTGTTTATAATGCTGAAAGTGAAAAGTTTTTTCTTAAAGAAAAAAAAACTATAGCTTTGAGTATATAGACTTTTCAAAATAGACAAAATAGTAAAATGTTTATTTTTTATCTATTTATTTTGAAGATTTTTGCCATAGAAAACATATACTTGCTAGAGGGAGACCGAGACAGTGAAAGAGAAAGTGAGAACTCATCCCCCAGGGGGAATGGTCACGCCACAATTTCTTCTCCATTCCTCTCCTGGGATATGGAAAATGCATGCATGCATGCTTTATATAATTTTCAAACTATTAGGTCCAGGACTTGAACTTCAGTCATGTGGGAGTACAATACCTTAATCACTACACAATATGCTGTTCCCTAATATGTTTATATTTGATTTACTTTTTAAAGATTCATTTACTGGGGCTAGCAAGTGACATGGTGATTAAGAGCGCTGGAGTCCCAAATGCCTGAGTATGGTTTGAATCCCAGACTTGGTGGCTTGCCTTCTCTCTCTCTTTCTCTCTCTCACTCTGTCCCTCTCTGATCAAATCCAAATAAAATAAATAATAAAAAATGTTAAATAAAGCAATTCTTAAACAAATTTTACTTTTTTATTATTTTAAAAAACTTACATTAGAACATGTGTGTTCATGAGAGAGAGATTGTGAGAAAACAAAAATGTGATAAAGCAAGTAACAAGGACTCGAACTCAAACTGTGTTTGGCCATGAGGGAGCCAAGTGCCTTAACCATTATGCTTCCTGTTGGCCCCTAAAATTTTTATTTTTAACATTTATTAAGCTCATATATTTAAGATACTTTCTAAAATTGCATCAACGAATAATACTTTTATTCATTTTTATTTTTTCTGAGACAATAGTATTAAATTTTTTGCATCTTTGACATTGATGTTTCTAGTAGTACTAGAGCCACTTTGAAGAAAGGTTTACTAAGGAACACACTGTGACATTTTTCTGAGTTTTCTTTGGGGGAGGGAGAGATTTCTGCTATAGGATGTATGCACTTGTCAGTAAGAGGAAGAGAGATCATACTGCAGGGGAAATAGCCATGTTGCAATTCCTTCTCTATTCTCTTCTAATAGTTTTTGGCACTCACATACACTCACTCAGTATGACTTTCAATTAATGTGATATGTACTCAAACTGTGATAAGCCATGTGGGAGTCCAGTGCCTTAACACTATGCCCACCTGCTGGACACAATATTTACCTATTTTTAGTGTATAATTCAATATGCTTTAGTAAATTTATAGTTGTTCAACTATGACCAAAGTCCAATTTTAGAATGTTTATATCACTCAGAAAAAGTGGCACACTTTTCTCCCACCCTGCAAATTCACTTGTTTATGATTTGCTTTTTCTGACTATTTCATATAAATGGAATGATAATGATAAAAAAGAAAAAGAGCATAAGAATCTTTTTTTTTTCCCTTAAATTGCTTGGTTTGTTCACTTTTGGATTCTGAAATTTGTTTTGAGTTTCACATGTTAAGATATCTTTTGTTTTAAAATCAAGCAGATAATTACAATACAGTATTTTTTTAATTATTATTTTATTTAACTTTATTCATTTTATTTATTTATTTCCATTTGACCAGAAAGGGACTGAGTGAAAAAGAGAGAGGGAAAGCGAGAAAGCAAGTCACCAGGTCTGACTCAAACTTTCAGCCATGTGGCTGTCCAGTGCCCTCAACTACTATGCCACCTGCTGGCCCCAAGATCAACAGTTTTTAGATCCAGTTCCCCTACTTTTAGTATTTTTAACCCATAAGCAAAATAACCTCTTTAAAAGAGTTGGTTTTTGTTTAGCATTAGAAAGTCTTATTAAAGGAAGATAACTTGATTTTTTCTAGAACTTTTTCTCCCATCCATTTACAATGTTTTTGTACTCTGTGTCTTGAACATTGTGCACTTTGTAACTATGTGACCATGTTTTCAAACTCACAAATGTTTCCTAGAAGTTTATGGAACCCCAAATAACACAGCAAAATGTCTGTGTGTCTATAGCAGGATGCTAATTAAGTGGAAAAACAGAAACATGTTATGCATTGATTAGATCGTCCCTTGCCTCACTAAGGCATATTTGTGGTTATGTTGGGGACCAGCTCTCATAGAGCGTTTCTGTTCCCTCTGTTGATGAATGTGTACTTCCCAGTTGTTGTAGTCTCTGTAGTACTGTAGCTTATGGATGGGCAGTACTTGAGCAGTGAAGTTGTCTGTAATGTTGATAATTATTATTACTTTACTTATTTATTTTAGGTTTTTGCCATAGAGAGATAACTGAGAGAGATAAAAGGAAAGTGAGAAATCTCTCAGGGGGAATGCCCATGCTGCAATCCCTTCTCCTCCATTCTCTTCTCAGGACTTTAAACTAGCACACACCTGGTGTGATTTTCAAGCTGTCAGTCAACCACTGGAACCATGGTTGGCCATGTGCTAATTCAGTGCCTTAACAGCACACTGGCCTCCTGGCTGTAATATTATAGTCCTGGACCTGGCAGCTTGCTTTCTCACTTTCCCTTTCTCTCTCTCTCTGTTAAAAAAAATAAATGAAATAAACTGCTCTTTTAAAATGTCTATGAAGCTTTTTATTTTTAAATAATTATGTATTTATATTTGTTATTATTATTTCTTAATTTGACCAAGGAGAGACAAAGAGAGAGAGAGAGAGGAACAGTGAGAAAGCAAGACACAAGTCCAGGACTAAAACCATAGTCAGCCATGTGAAAGTCCAGCGCCTTAATCACCAAGTCAGCTGCTGACCCCTCTCTTTGTTTACAAAAGGCAACAAAATATAGTTGTCTCAAGGGAAAATATTTTTCTTCTTCTGCAGCAAGTTCCATTTCAATATAAATTTATCTGTGTAATTTGT
>NW_006203465.1:47262-48719 GCF_000334495.1 Tupaia belangeri chinensis | reverse complement strand
CAATCCCTTCTCCTCCATTCTCCTCTCTGGATCTTGGACACGCACGCACATGCACCTGGCATGAGTTTTAAGCCTCCGGATCTGGGACTTGAACTGCAGTCGACTACATGGGAGTCCAGCAACATAGCCATTACGCTAACTGCTGGTCCCTAATGACCTCTTATTGACACCTTCCCTTGTTTTCAGATGTCTGGGTAAATGCTACTGTGCGGTCTTACCATAGTACTAATGTGTGTGAATTTGTTTGAGTTTATGCTTTTGGTATGTGATTAGGCCATTTTATGATATGTCTTCAGAATCCAATTTCCCAAAATGTATGTAACTGTCTCTCCAATTTTGGTTCTAAGAGTACAGTTGTTCCACATTTATTGATGCTGTTCATTTTTTTTAAATTTTATTTGGTCTTATTTTGTATTTCTCCATTTACTAATGATGTTAAACATGTTCTATACATTTATTGAACATTTAGAAATCTCCTTTGCGAAGTATGTGTCCAAGGGTATCATCTCTTTTCATTTGAAAGGGCTCAGGT
The DNA here is from genome assembly GCF_000334495.1 of Tupaia belangeri chinensis. Taxonomy (NCBI): domain Eukaryota; kingdom Metazoa; phylum Chordata; class Mammalia; order Scandentia; family Tupaiidae; genus Tupaia; species Tupaia belangeri. The sequence goes on along the minus strand of NW_006203465.1, from coordinate 48,187 downwards.
TTTTACAACTAAAGATGTTAATTATCTGCTTCAGAGGAGGAAGCGGAGGATCATCAGTTAGCAAGACCCTGGCTACTTAGTTGCTTTTTTAGGTTTTTGCTCAATGGATGAAAATATGGGATCCAAGTTTGAGAAAACTGGTAGAAATTCTATAGCTTACAAAAAATAATTCAAGTAAGTAACTCTGATTGTTTTACTTAAGTCTTAAAGTAGGTCTCTGGCATGAACCACTTCAACATCTTTAAGGTCAGGTAACTTAGAAAGGTCAGCTCTCTCCTTGGCAAGCTTCTGTTTCTTTCTTCTTTCTCACAGCCTGGGGTCACTCCATCATATACAGGTGATGTAAATGCAGTACCACATGAGCAGGCCTGCACACCTCAGTTATGTTGGTGCTATTCCAACCCTCCATCTTTGCCTGCCAGAGTACACATGCAGTACCTGCACTGGCACAGCAGGTCAGCCAGAAGCCTTGGTGAAAAACATGTTGTCCAGACGGGTTGCCAGTAAGCCAGGGAGGGAGAAAGTCTTAACTTTTGAATTATATAAATGTTTATGATCACTTTATGTTTGTCTCTATTTTTATTTTTCTATAGGATTAAGTTGCTTTTTAAAAAAGAAAAAAAAAAGTTTTTCTTTCCATGAGAGAGACAGCACCCTCAAAAGTGTCTTGATGCCTTGGTTCATTTTCACCTCAGTCAACTGTGGACCACAGCACACATATGCTCAGCATATCTAAGTAGTAACTAAAGAGGGCCCCCTTCCCCCCCTTTTTTTTTTTTTTTTGAGAGGTTTTTGCTATAGGGCGCTTGCGCTCGCCAGACAGACAGAGAGAGACATAGAGACAGAAAGCGAGAAATCACTCCCCCAGAGGGGATGGTCATGCCGCAATCCCTTCTCCTCCATTCTCCTCTCGGGATCTTGGGCA
>NW_006203465.1:38071-44010 GCF_000334495.1 Tupaia belangeri chinensis | reverse complement strand
AAGCTAAACTCTATTACACAAAACTTACCTATTTCTTAATCTATTTTTTTATTTTCTATATCAATTAACTGGTTTTTCCCTGTTCCTCTCCTTCCCTATTACCCATCCCCCTATTATCCAACACCCTGTACTATCTCTAGTATCTACAGTTGCCCTCCCTGCTATGATATCTTCCAATCTTTCAGTTTCTGTTCTTTCCTAAGGTAAAAAATCAATTTTTTGTTTCAATAGATCTTTTTGGATCAGCCCCTGGCCTAGTGGTTAAGGAAGCTGAATCCCACATAGCTGACCCTGCAGCTTGTAAAACATGCCCAGAAAGAAAAATGGAGAGAAGACTGCTGGGGCATGACCATGCCTCATGGGGGATGCTTTGATTTTCTCCCACCTATTATCACATGCACACACCACTTGGCAAAATTTTAAAAGGAAAAACAAAAATACTGAGAGATCTTTCATATTTGTTCATTTACTTCTGCTGTCATCCTTAACTCTTCCTTTGCTTCTAAGTTTGGTATGTGCTTCATTTGCTAGCTCCTTGAGGTGCATTGTTAAGTTATCTGAAACCTTTCTACTTCTTAAATGAAAGTGTTTATTGCTATAAATGTCCTTCTTAGCATGGTGTTTGCTGTACCCCATAAGTTTACCTGTGTTGTGTTCTCATTTTCACTTATTTTGAGAAATATTTAAATTTCCTACTTAAGCCCTTCATTGGCCCAGTGGTTCAAGACCATATTTAATCCCATATTATCATTACAGTTTCCTAAGTCCCTCTTTCTACTTTCTATTTCAATCCACTGTTTCAGAAAAGGTACTTGATAAAGATTTAAAATTTTTTGTTGAGGCTTATTTTGTAGCCTTACATATAGTCTATCCTGGAGAATGCTCCAGAGTGCTGATGAACATGTATCCTGCATCTGCTGAATGAAATGCTTTATAAATGCCAAATTAAGTCCATTTGGTTTAATTCAGATTCTTAATTCTCTATTTAGCTAGATTGCACAATGCATTTGTAGGAGACAGAGAGGAAAAATAAGCACTCCACATGGGGGAATGATCACTCTGCAATTCTCCATCTCTCCTTCCTTTCGGGCATGTATACACACATGCTAGCATGTTTCTTGGGCCACTGGGTCTGAGGCTCTAACCATATGGTTGGCCTAGAATCCAGCTGCCCTAACCACCATGCTATGAGCTAGCCAAATTCAGACTTTATCAAGGATTTCCTATCAAGATGATCTCTCCATTCCTGGGAATGGGGTGTCTATCTCTCCCCTTTGGATCCCATAATATATACTTTATATATTTGCGTGTAGATGTAATTGCCATCATTAAGTCATCTTAAAAAGTTGATTCTTGTATCATCATATGACTTCATTTCTACAAGAGACAGTAGGGTGGTGTGTGTTCATCATAAAGAGCACACCTCCCCCAATGGGGCATGATCACTCCATTTCCACATCCTATCACAATTTGGGGCACACAAGGTTGGAATGTTTGTCAAGCCAGTAGGGTCAAGATTTAAACCAGTCAGTCATGTGAGACCTGAGTTCTTTAACCATGATGCTATGGGTCCAGTTCTCTTTTTACAATTTTTTTTTACTTAAAAGTCTATTTTATCTGACATAACAAATCCTGCTTACTTTTGTTTTCCATTTCCATAAAACACTTTTCAATCTTTCACTTTCTGTTAATAAGTGATTACTACTTAAGATTTCTATGAAGTATACAGTTTGTCTTGTATTTTAAAATCTATTCCACAAGTATGTATCTAACCTACTCCTGTCATTTCATATTTTCTCATTTTGTACTTCACTTATTCCTTAGTGTTTATCTTTGTGATTTGAAGATTTTCTCTACAGTTAAGGATTTTCTTTCTCACTTGTGTATATTCCCAGTGAGTTTAATACTTTCATGTGCTTAGTTTGTGATGGTAGTTATCCTTTCGCTTCCAGATGTAGCACTCCCTTAAGCATTTCTTGTAAAGCTGGTCTTGTGGAGACAAATTCCATCAGTTTTTGCTTGTCTGGGAAAGATGTTATTTTTCCTTCACTTCTGAAGGACAGCTTTTCTGGATAAAGTATTCTTGGCTGGCAGTTTTTTTCTTTCAATACTTTGAATATATCATGCCATTCTCTTCTAGCTTGTAAGGTTTCTAGAGAAAAATCTGCTGTTAGTCTAATGAGAATTCCCTTATATGTGACTTGTCCCTTTTCTCTTGCTGCTTTTAGAACTTTCTCCTTGTCTTTACACTTTGATAGTTTCACTATAATGTGCCTTGGGGAGGGTCTTTTTGGCTTCAATCTTTTTGGGGACCTTTGAGCTTCCTGAATCTGAATGTCCATCTCTCTCCAGAGACTTGGGAAGTTTTCAGCTATTATTTCATGAAATAACTTTTCTATGTCTTTTCCTGTCTCTTCTCCTTCTGGAACTCCCATATCACAAATATTTGTTCGTTTAATACTGTCCCATATGTCCTGTATTCTTTGTTCTGTTTTTCTCTCTGACTGGATTATTTCAAATGACTTGTCTTCAAGTTTAGAAATTCTTTCCTCTGCTTGGAAAACTTTATCATTAAAGCACCTGAAGTGTTCATTCTTTTTTATTCTTTTTTCTGTTTTTCTCTCTGACTTTATTATTTCAAATGAGTTGTTTTCAAGTTTGGGAATTCTTTCTTCTGCTTGACAAAGTCCACTGTTAAAGCTCCCAATTGTAGATGGTATTTCTTTCTTTGGCTCCTTCTGCTCCAAGATTTCTCCTTGGCCCTTTTTAAAGACCTCTGCTACTTTGTGGACCAAAGCTTTCAGATCATGTAGTAATTCCATTAATTCGTTGAATTGCCTATCACTACTCTCTTGTATGTCATTGAGTTTCCTTATAATAAAAATATAAAATTCCTTTTTAGACATTTCACAGATTTCCTTCATTGTGGGGTATGTTGTTGGAGTATTATTGCATTGCTTTGGGAATGTCATCCTAGCTTGTTTTTTCAGGTATCTTGTATCTCTATATTAATATTTGTTAATCTGGTGAATAGTTGTATCAGTTTTATAGGATGGTGTTCCAGGTGAAAAGACTTTCTCCAGTAGTTGTGTCCTGGGATGCCAGTTCTATAACCTATGTTGGCTTTGGCTCTAGCTAGGCACAGTGGTATAGTAGTGTCCTCACCTATAATTAGTATCAGTGATTACTAGAAGTAATGCAGTGGCCTCACTGGCTGTTCTTAGAATGTGACAGGTAGGGCTTCTCAAGCAGCACAGTTGTGTCTACACTCACTCTCCCAACCTGATTCTTGAAGATGCAGAGGGTCAGGCCCTCTCTGAAACTGAGCTTTGGGAAGGATTGCTCACTTTGCCACTTCCATGGGACATAAAAGTATGTGGGGGAGGTAAGGCTGCTTCAATAGCTCTTGGTGCTAGTGTTTTTGGGAGAGGGTGTTTGTGAACAACACAGGTGGATATGGTCACTGGATGGCCTTGCCACAATTTGTGTGGGGGATGGTACAACAAAGACTGGACTTCTCCCCTGTGTAATTCAGCAGTTTGGCCACCCTTGGTCACTCCCTTAATTGGGCTCAGAGCCCGTGAGGGTTATAGAATTCCTCTGTGGTAAAATTCAGGTATTGAAGGTGTCAATGGTACTGCTGAAGATCTCTTGCTTATTCTTTCCCCAGAACAAGAAGTCCCTTCTAGTTCCTAGATGATCTTGACTAGGGCAATAGGGCAGGAGATACTGAGTACTTTGCTCCCTTCTCTACAAAGCTTTCCTGAGTCTCTGTGCTCTGCAGTGTCTCTACCAGGCTCACACTGCACTCCAACACTCTCCCTTGAATACAGCAATGAATATCAGTTACTTATTCTTTGTTTTGGTCCTTTTATCTTGAGAGGGAAGTACGTTAGGCACTTCTAGTAGCCATCTTGTTGAAGTTTTTACAAAAGGAAACTCTTTGAACCTGAAGTGTTCTGCAAGTCAGGCAACTGGAAAGATCCCAATTTGTATGTCAACAGTCTTCTGTGAGGTGGGTTAGAAAAGTGATTTCACATCCAAATTCTAACTCTGGGACAGAGTCCAGGGTGGTCTGTGCTAAGGTCCCGGCTCGCAGCTGCCGGCGGTTGGAGGGTTGACCACGGACTCGTCACCTACCTGCCAAATCCCTGGGGAGGAAGAGTGGACTGCACGCCTTGCCTTTTCATTTTTTTCTCCTTCATTTTTTCCCTATACTCTTCCCTTCTCCCACCCTCCTCCCACACTTTCTACAACATCCATAACTACCAAATATTTTTTAGTTTTTTCTAGAAAATAAAAATGGAACTACTATGTGACTTACGTCCATTATTGCATACATTCTATGGCAGATACTGAAAGATTAGAAGATATGGAAACATCCAAAATGGTAAGAAATACTGGATACAGTGTGGGAAGAGGATGGGAGAAGAGTATAAAAAAAGACATTAAGAAGAAAAATAGAGAGGCAAAACATTTATGGGACACAGAAATAGATTATTATCTGTTCATGATAACATGTATAGTATCCTGAACTGGTCTGGTTTGAAGTGTATTTATGTTGGGGAAATTCAATTTACAAACTGTGTGATGTATAGTGATTGAATGTATAAACTAAACTAAAATATATTTTGAAAAGGATATAAAATTAATATGTCCAAAATATTTTTGTGCTTCCATATTTATTACAGAATTGTTCACAATAGTCAAAATATGGTATTATCAAAAGTACCACAGACAAATGGATTGAAAAAAAGACTTAAAGGGGCCAGCAGTTGTTATGGAGAGTGAGGCACTAGACACACACATGGCCAACTATGGTTTGAGTTCCAGACTTGGAAACTTGCATTCTCACTTTCTCTCTGTCTGTCTGCCTGTCTCTTGTGTACACACTTGCCATATAGCAAATTAAATAATAATAATTATTATAAATTGCATAAAATAATATTTTAAAAATCTTGTTGTGTGTATATACAATAGAATTATATGCACCCTTTTTAAAAAGCCTGCATTTCAACCTCATAGTCTAAATGTTAAGAGATCAGGGGTTCACATAGCTGACCATGACTGGAATCCTATTGCTGATGACTTAAGAAACACAGCATATATGTGTGTATTTCCAAACTCCTGACAGAATGGAGAAATGGAGAAGGGATTGAAGCATGATCATGCTCCAAAGGAGACCATTTTTGTTTCTCTATTAATCTCTGGTGAGAACATGTATCTTAAAAGTAACAGGAAAAATTCTGTTATTTTAACAACAGGAATAAATGTGAAGGACATTACGCTGATTGAAATAATTTTGGTACAGAAAGACATATATATAAGTAGAGTGTTAAAACCTCAAATATATAGAAACAGAAAGTACTACAAAATAAAAGGCATTGCATCTCAGAATGCCTGCTGTTGCCTTCTGCCTGAGCAAGTGTGGTTTGGACACACCTCTCAATGCACTTCTGCAGTAAGCACCCATGGTGCAGGAGCTAGCAGCAGAGAGAGAGCACATGTGAGCCTATGAAATACACATCTGACTTCTTGCTGATACCTTTGCCTGCACAGGTGTGTTTTTGACTCTCCCCTTACCTCCCCCTGCACCTTAAACCCCCATGGTTCAGGAATCAGTGGCTGCCTGACCTGTGGGACAGTCAAACAGGTTCCCTGGGGGAGGGAGTGAGAGATGGGACAAACACACGCACACACAATACGAGGTGCTGATCAAGTCATCTTCTTCTGTCTACTTCTGTTTATTGAAGAGAAATGGTGAGTTATATATAGCTGGTGGGAACCAATTGGTTGCCCGAAATGCAAATGAGATAGAACAGCATGAACCAATCATTGATGTGGGTGGATCTCTCCCATTGCCTAGAAACCCAACCACTTCCGGGGAGAATGGTTGGTCACATGATTTCTGAGAAACGATTTGCTCAGTGAGGAAGTGA
>NW_006203465.1:26278-37752 GCF_000334495.1 Tupaia belangeri chinensis | reverse complement strand
CTGGCTACATAGACCCTTCTTGGATTGGTAGACAAGGACTCTCCCAAAGACACACTTGAGAAGTATAGCTCATCTTCCCTGCTAACACTACAGAATCAACTCCAAAATATTAGGAAGAGGAGTATAATCCATCAGATGACCAAAAATCAGTGCAGAGACACAATAAATATGAGGAAAAAGGAAAATATCTCTCCCTTAAGGTAACAGAACAATTTCTCCTCAACCATGGGCAGTGCAAAAGAACTCACAGAAATGTCAGAAAAAGAATACAGAATGTTCAAAGTGATAAAACTGAATGAGAGGCAAGAGAAAAGAGACAACCATCTCCAAATGAGGAAATCACTCCAAGACCTGAAAAAGGGATTTCATAAAGAAACGAGCACCAAAAGAAAGAATTAAACAGAACTCTTGGAGATAAGGACTGTAATACAAAAAATCAAAACCTCCCTTGAAAGTATTAATAGCAGATTAAACCATGTAGCATCTCTGATCTGGAAGACAAAGCCATTAACTTAGAACTACCCAAAGAATAAAAAATAAACCCCCAAAATGATAATGACATTCCAGAAATACTAAATACCAAAATACATCCAAATATTTCAATAATTGGTATTTCAGAAAGTGAAGAATATGATTATAACATTGAAAACCTATCCCATGAAATGCTTGAAGAAAACTTTCCAAATTTAGAGAAACATTCAGACATCAGACCCAACAAATATAAAAGACCCCAAACAGAATGAATCTAAGAAGATCCTCTCAATGATACATCATAGCTGAATTGGTCAAAATGAAAGACAAAGACGAGTTCTAAAAATGGCAAAAGAGAAAAGTAGTTATTTACAAATAGTTATACTACTAGGCTAACATCAGATCTCTCAACGGAAACAATGAAAACAAGGAAAGAATGGGAAGACATAAGCAAAACACTAGAAGACAGATAATTTCAGCAAATACTATACCATGTGAGATTATCCTTCAAATGGGAAGAACATATAACATCATTCTCAGATAAATAAAAATAAAAGAATTGATCAACACTGGACCAGCTGTTCATGAAGTATTGAAGGGTGTATTATATGAGGAAAACTAAAAAGAGACAAACAAATAAAAGAATAAAAACAACCAGGACAATGACTAACAAAATGGCAGGGATAAGACTGCAAATATCAATAATTGCAAGAAATGTTAGTGGATTAAATTCTCTACTTAAAAGACATGAACTGGCTAAATAGATTTTTTTTAAAGGAGCCCTCCATATGCTGCCTACAATAAACACACATCATGGATAAAGATATAAATAGACTGAAACCGAAGGGCTGGAAAAAGATATTCCATACAAATGAAAATTTAAAAGGGGCTGGAGTCATAATATTGCTATCAGACAAAATAGACTATGACAAAAAAAAAATAAAAAATAAGAAGAGCTAAAGAAAGACCCCTTGGAGGAGAGGCAATGGAACAGGCCATCAGAAGACACCTTTATGGATCCTGAGAACTAGTGATTTCAGGGGAATAGGAGAAATGAAGATTTTTCCACTGATAACTCAGCCTTCAGCCCACAAACTCGAGTAGTAGGAAGACTTTCAAGCCTCTGTCTCTGTCTCTGTCTTCCTCTCTCTTTGTCTTCTCATTTTTGGTAATTTTTCCTTTTTAAAAAATTTTAGGGTAAAGCATTTCCTTGGCTTTCAGCCCCTCCTTTTCCTCTATCTTGTTAATAATTCCCTCTCCCCCTTCCAAACCAGGAGAGGCAATGGAACAGGCCATCAGAAGACACCTTCATGGCTCCTGAGAAGTAGTGATTCCAGGGGATTAAGAGAATTGAAGATTTTTCCACTGATAACTTAGCCTCCACCCCACAAACTCGAGTGGAGAGGCAAAGGAACAGGCAATCAGAAGACACCTTCATGGCTCCTGAGAACTAGTGATTTCACATGGTGCACTCCACAAGGATTTTTAATTTTGCTTTTTTTAAAAAAATAATATTTTTTAGTTTTTTCTTCTCTTTTTCAATGTTTCTAGGTTGTTTTTGTTGCTGTTGTCTCTCTCTGTTTCCTTTTCTGCTTGCTCCTTGACACTCAGATTGTACTTCAAGTTTGGGAACAAACACACCATCCATCAGATGACTAGAAATCACTGCAGGGCCACAAGAAATATGAGAAAGCAAGAAAATATCTCTCCTCTAAGGGAAAAGAATAACTCCTCTTCATCCACAAACAGTTCAATGGAAATCATGGAAATGTCTGATAAAGTATTTAGGACATTCATAATGGTGAAGGTAACAGAGATGGAAGAGAAGACAGACAATGAACTGCAGAAAAAAAGAGAAAGGAGCTGACAAGTTCCAGAAGGTGAAATTTTTGCAAGTTCTAAAAGGAATTACACACTTTACAAAAGAATCAAGTGAAACTGTTAAAGATGAAGGCTATAATACAGGAAGTCAAAATCTCCCTTGAAAGTATTAAAAGCAGACTAGATCATATAGAAAATAGTATCTCAAACATAGAAAATTGACTCAAAATTTGAGAATAATATATGAGAAGTACTAGATACCATCAAACGTCCAAACATCTGGATAATTGGCATCCCAGAAGGCGAAGAGACTCATAAGGGCATTGATAATCTATTCCATGAAATCTTGCAAGAGATCTTTCCAAACTTAGAGAGGCACTCAAAGATCCAGTATCAAGAAATACACAGGACCCCAAATAGAATTAACCCAAGAAGATCTTCTCCAAGACACATTATAACCAGACTGCTTCATATGGGAAGAAAAGACAAGAACATTCTCAGATAAACAAAACCTGAAAGAATTTACCAGCACCAAACCAGATCTCCAAGAAATTCTCAAGGGAGTGCTATGTCAGGAAAATTAAATGCAGACACACAGAAATAAAAGTTCAAAAACCAAGAAAATGGCCAACTTAATCGTAGGGACAAGTCTAGAGTTGAATATCCCAGAATTCAATCAGGAAGATTGAACCACAACAGAAGATAGATTAAGCACATGAGGCTGAACTGGTGAAATAGTATTCTGTGACTTTTGACTAAAATATTGCTGCTTTTCTTCTAGGCTTTATTGTCCAGTTTTAAGAGTTTTTGTCCTGTCTTGAACTTTCGATAAGTTCATGTACCTACTATTTGAACAGAATACTAACGTGTTTCCAGGTTTTAAGTTTTAAGCAAATTTCCTTGCCAATTAAAAACTGCTTTTCTTGAAATTACCAGCTGAACTTACTACTGAAATCAGATTATTTAAGAAATTGTGTGATCATTAAAATGTGGGGGGAAAAGAAATGGAAGACAACTGTAGACACCAGAGATAGTGTGATAAGAGGGTGGAAAAAGACAGAGGGTCAGACATAGGGGAAAATATATCTATATATGAAACAATAAATGGAAAATTATTGATGAGACATGCATGATTAAGCCACTATGCAGTGCCTATTCTGGATAGGCAACCACATTTTGTATGTTGTAATGATGCTTAGGGGATGAGTGTAAATTAATTAATTTTAAAAAGTTTCAGGAGAAAGAAAAACACAAAAAATATATTTTTTAAATAAAAAAATACATATTTGAAGACAGCAGTAATTTATATAGCCCCAGCTAGATGCTACTTTACATTATGTTCAAACCTCTATTCACTGAGGTTTATGCCTAAAGTCAGACTTGTGTTCATGGATATGTATATATCAGCAGTGCTTGCTATTGAAAATATTTAGATTAATTAATTTTATTAGCAAATCAATAAAATGGGGTGGGGAAGGCATAGAAAGCAACCATGGATACCAGAGGCAGTATAGGAGACGGGTGGAACACAACAGAAGGTGAGAGAAAGAGAATCAAGGATGGCAAAAAATAAAAAATTATGCAGGAAATAAGAAATGGAAAATTATTTGGTGACGATAATACATATGTTGATGTGCTTGATTGAATAGGAAATCTTATTTTGTATGCTGTAATGATGTATAGTGAATGAATGTTAATAAATTTAAATAAAAATAATAATAAAAAAACATAAAGAAGAAAGCTAAGTATACTAGATCTTAATTAGAAGTCTCACTAAGGGGGGGGTTGGGGGTCAGCAGGTAGTATAGTAGTTAAGGCTCTGGATTCCCACATGACTGACTGCAGTTTGAGTCAGTCTTGAACCTGGAGGCTTGAAAGTCACACCCAACACAGGAGCATCTATGCCAAAATTTTTGAGAGAAAAATAAAGATGAGATTTTAGTGTAGCAATCCTCTCAGGGGATGATTTCTCTTTTTCTCTCTCTATCTCACTGTCTCTCTGACAAGCACATGCACCCTAGAGCTGAAATCCTTCTTTGAAAAAAAAATAGAGAAATCTCAGGTAATAACAAAAGGATAAATAGTGATGAACTACTAAAGAAGAAAATTTTCTTTGAGGTGAAGAGAAAATAGTGCATTCCATCAAGCAGTTCATAACATACAAGATAACAACTAATGATTCTCTTTTCTGCTCAGACTCCTGAATCTGTGTGTAACCAGAGTTGTGTTCCTGGATTCCAAAAAATTCCCCAAGAAGGAAGACCTGTTTGCTGCTTTATTTGTGTTTCTTGCCTGGAGCCAAATATTTCAAATCAAACAAGTGTAAAATAAATAATTACATTGTTAGTCACTACTATTACTCAATAAAAATAAAACTATTACTTTTAGAAATAAAACATGTGAGCCAACAGGTGGAATGGTGGTATAGACATTGTACCATGTGGGTACTCATGGTTCAATTCCCAATCCTGAGGTTTGAAGGTCACGCTAGGCATATGTTCATGCATGTTCAAAATCCTGAGAGGAGAAAAGAAAAGAGATTGTGACATGGCCATCACTCCAGATAGGGATTTCTTAATTTCTGTCTTTCTGTCTCTCTTGTGAGTACGTGTGTTCTATAGCAAAAATATCTTTCTCACACACACAGATATGAAACATGGAACATCATTATTCTTAATTCACATACTTGTATTTTTGATATTTTTCTTTATACACACTATTTTACCCTATTATTTGAAAGCTGTTTTCTGGCCATGTTCATTCTATTAGGCTCAACTGTGAAACTATTTCAAGTGGACACCCTTACAGTTGGTGCTGGGTAAGACAGTGTCAATCTTAAATCTCATACTGGATAACATTAGTAATAAAATGAAAGAGGTGTCATTATTGAAGTTACCTGTGGATGCCTTAAACTTTGAATATGACTTTTATGTCCAGATGATAAGTCAAAAATAATTACAGATAAATCATTAAGAAAATGTTTTATAACTTTTACAATCAAGCTCAAACATCTGTGTAATTAAGTAAAAGAAATTGACTAATATCAGAATACTGTACTCAAAATATATTGCAGAAAGATAAAGAAACACAGTTTAAAAATTAAAGACTCAACATTTTAATACATTTTACATTTGGGCATCTCAAAATTTGCTGTCATACAAAATATACTACCAAGTAATTATCACAATAAAATGTGGTATTGTCAAATATGAAATATAGAAAATTATAAGAAATCATGTTTTCATTTTTCCAATACATAAAAAGTAAATATGGTTTGAAATTTTCCATAAGTATTATGCAATTCCAGAGATTCTAATAGTAGAAATCATTTTATTTTCATTGCAAAAAAATATTTTTGAAGGAATTGGAAAACTAAGTAAGTGTACAAAACAAGAAATAAAAATAGAGGTGCAAAGCAAGCCTATATCATTATGCTTAAAGGTGCAGTCTCCCACATGACCCAAATTGTTACATGAGCCCCAAACAAGATGACTTTGAAAATACACCAGGAGTTTGTATACTGTGTAAAATCATGATAAAAGGAAAAAATGGTGCTGAGTGGATTGTGGGATGACCATTTCAATGAGGTGGTTCTGTCTTGCTTTCTTTCTCTCTGTGCTTGTATCTCTCTCTAGTGAGTGAATGTGTGCTCTTGAAAATTAAAAAAAAAAGAAAAAAATTGATGCCAGCAGTTGGCATGGTTGGCAAGGTGCTGGACTACCAAATGACTGTGGTTAGAGTCCTAGACTTGATGGCTTTCTTTCTCACTTTCCCTCTCTCTGTGTGTCTCTGTCTCTCTTGGTGAGTACACATGGTCTATAAGAAAGTTTAAAGGTAATAGAAAATAAATAATTTTTTTTAAAAAATCAAAAGGAAAACATGAATAGAGAAAGAAAGGATTAGGAACGCAGAATAAAACACACATATATGCAGGTGCTCTCTGAGAGAGAAGCCAAGAATATCTGCTGAATCATGTCTTAGAGGTTATGTAAGAAAAAAACATGATTGAATATTTTTCTATGAATTATTAATTTTATTTATCATTATTATTAAAATTTGGTACAGGTCATGCACACTCACCAGAGAGAGACCAGAAAGAGAGAAAGAGAAAAAGAAAGTGAGAAAGCAAGTCACCAGGTCTGAGACTCAAGCTGCAATAAATCTTGTGGTAGTCTAGGATCTTAATTTCTATGCCCCATTCTAATTCTTAGAGAAAATATTGGGCTGTTGGAAGAGTTATGACATATTTTTTCTATGCAAAAATGTGTAATGACTTTTCTGACAACCAATACTATTGCCTCAGTATTACCATAAATACATATATACATGCATACATACTTACTTACTTTAGAAAAGATTCAGTACAGCAAATATTTTTACTTAAAAGGTAATTGAAAGACAAATATGCCTGTTAATTTATGTAATCTCCATGACTGATTTTCTGCTACATAACAGCAGACATGAGTACTTGCAACAGAGACCTTATGCATAAAGGCAAAAAAATACTACAAGTCTTTAAAAAATTAACAAAACGTGCTTTCAGATGTATATACATGAACACCTCAAAAAGAATACTCCATTCTTCTATTATATAATTAAAATACCAATTTTTCAAAAAAATAGCTCTATAGGCGCAATCAAATTCCATTCAAGATTTTAATGTTTTAAATTAAAACTGTTTCCACTTTTACATATTTATGATATTGACAGAAAAATTAAAATGTACAATGAGAAAAGTCTGTACATAAAGTGACCTGTTACATACAAAAAAAATCAGTAGAAATTAGATGAGAAAAGTTACAATACTCCAGAAGAAAAAAGTAAAATGACCTTTCTCTGAATATTAATAAGAAAACTATTTATTTCTATTCTAATGAACAAATATGAGAAGCCATGGAAATATAAGGTTCATTATAATGAAATCTTAGGAGTAGAGAAGAGATTGGGAATGAATTCTTATCCTTTGTAACATCATTGAGATCTGCAAGGTGGACCATCCAAGACTGTCATATGCTGAAACCCACTTTGAAAGAACTTTGGTGTTATATACAGTTGAACGAATTCTCCCAGTGTCATGAGTATAGGTTATTAACTTGGTGTATCTTGGTATTATCTCAGATATTACCATTATGTGCACATAATTACATACCACTGACCATTTCCTTCAACAGGATAATCAATTTGTGAGAATGAATTGCTGCATCTTTGCTTTTCCAACAGGTGTGAAGCAGTGCATTCAGTGCCCAGCTTGAGTACCCAAACAGTGAGAGAAGTCACTGCCTCCCCAAGCATGTGATGTTCCTGGATTTTGAGGATGCTTTGGGGACAGCCATGGCCTGCATGGCTCTGTGCTTCTTTGTCTTCACAGCTGTAGTTTTGGGGATCTTTGTGAAGTACTGAGACATGCCCACTGTCAAGGCCAGCAACCAGTGCTCATCTTCCTCCTGCCATGCTTCCTCTGCTCCTTGCTCTTCATTGGTCATCCTCACACAACCACCTGTGTCCTCCAACAAGTCAAATTTGGCCTTGTGTTCACTGTGTCTGTTTCCACTTTTCTGGCCAAAACAATTACTGTGATTCTGGCATTCAAAGCTATGAAACCTGGGAGAAAAATGAGGTGCTTGCTGGTATCAGGGGCTTCTAACTCTGTCATTCCCATTTGCTCCCTGATCCAAATTATTGTGGAATTTGGCTGGGAACTTCTCTCCCTTTTGTTGATATAGACTCACATTCTGAGCCCAGAAACTCATCATTGTGTGCAACAAGGACTCAGTCACTGCCTTCTACTGTGTCCTGGGCTACTTGAGATTCTTGGCTCTGGGGAGCTTTACTGTGGCTTTCCTGGCCAGGAACCTGCCTGACACATTGAATGAAGTCAAGTTCCTCACTTTCAGTATGCTGGTGTTTTGCAGTGTCTGGGTCACATTTGTCCCCATCTATCACAGCACCAAGGAGAAATTCATGGTGGTTGTGGAAGTCTTCTCTATTTTGACCTCCAGCACAGGGCTTCTAGGTTGCATCTTTGCCCCCAAGTGCTTCATTATTCTGTTAAGTCCTGATAAGAACTCTCGGAAATCTTTAAAAAACAGAAGGGTTTTCAAATAAAATCTAAGGTTCTATGTCTTAAGCCTCTATCACAATTTTAGGATTTTGAGCTAAAAGTATACCATTTTTATATTCTCATAGCATAAAATGACTGAAAATGACTGACTTCTTAAATTCATTTTTGAAACAATCATTGTATACATCTAATCTTTGGAAGCTATTAAACCTTCAATTGTGAATGTTATCTTAGATTAATGGCTATTTTTTATATTGTGGGTATTGATTAATAGCTAAATTTTATTAGTAATTTAATATTTATTTTGTTTTCAAAGAAAACTCTTTACTTCTGTACAGTTAGGAATAATGTATATTCTTTCATATCTGGTTTATTGGTTGTATCTTCTCTCTCTTTTCTAGGAAGGTCTATCTAAAATTTAGTCCATTTCTTGATGTCATAAAAAAAAACTAGCTTGTAGTTACATTGTTTCTCTGTATGGTTCATACATCTTTCTTTATATCCATTCTAATTTAATATCTTTGTTTCTGCTAGCATTTAGTTTACTTTGCCCTCCTTTTTAGAACTTCTTGATGTGTCAAATAGTGTTGATGTGATGTCTTTCATCTCTTTTTCCATTCCAGAGAATTTTATTTTGCCTTTTTCTTAAGTTAGAATGTTGCTAAACATTTTACCTAAATGTTGAGAAACTTCCTAGAGATGCTCTGCCAAATTCAATAATATATAAAGAGAACAAACAAAAGATAGCCATTAAAACAAAGTTATTGTAGCTGGCAGCATTCAAAATTGGTTATCTCCATTCTTAAAAAGTTGTGGAGCCAGTAGGTGGCATAGTGGTTAAAGCACTGGACTCACATATAGTTTGCATCATAGATCTGGCATCTTGATACTCACCCCAAAGACATGTATATGCATACCTAAAATGCTGAGTTGAGAATGAAGGAGGAGGGATTGTAGTGAGACCATTCCCCGTGTGTAGGGGATGATTTTTCACATTTTGTCTCTGTCTTTCTCTCTCTGTTGGGTTCTCATACTCCATAGCAAAAATCTCTCTCTTTAAAAAAAAAAAAAAAAGATTTCAAGAGAAAAAAAAACATGAAAACTATTTTTCTTGAAATTAAAAAAATGCGTATTTGATGACTGCAGTAAGCTATATAGTCCCAGTTTGATGCTATTTTATAGTATGTTCATTCTACTAACTGAGGTTTATGCCTAAAGTCAGACTTGTGTTCATGGATATGTATATATCAGCTGTGCTTGCTATTGGAAGTATTTAGATTAATTAAGTTCATTAGCAAATAAATAAAGTGAGGAGAAAAGGCATAGAAAGCAACCATGGATACAAGAGACAGTGTGGGAGGATAAGACATGGTAGAGGGTGAGAGATAGGGAAATAAGAATGGCAAAAATAACAAAATATACAGGTAATAAATGGAAAATTTTTTGTTGACATAACACATATTTTGATGTGCTTGATTGAGCCAATTTACAATGTATTCTGGATGGGAAATATCATTTGGTTTGTTGTAATTATTTATAGTGAATGAATGCAAATAAATTAAAAACAGGAACAAAAAACAAAAAAGTCATATAGTTGGACCAGCATGTGGCAAAGTGGTTAAGGTGCTGGACTTCAAGATGATCAGCCACAGTATGAATTTTGGATCTAGCTGCTTGAAAATTATGCCAGGTATATATGTATATGAGTGCAAAATCTCAGGATCAGAATGAAAGAGAAGGTATTGTGACTTGGCCACACCTTCTGGGTGTGTTCTCACTTTCTCTCTCATCGCCTTTAAAAAATACACACAACCTATCTCAAAAATCTTTAGAAAAAAAGAAAAAGAGTAGTATAATTGGAAGGTGATTTGCTGCTGATTAGCTGCTGAGCAATTTTAAGAGGAAATGATACATTTAATAAATTTCAATATAGTAGGAAATTTTATATTTGTTAATTACAATGTAATTATTGTAAATTGACTTACTCTTTATTTAAAAATTTTGCTATAGGTCATGTGCACTCACAAGAGAGACAGAGAAACAGAGGGAAATTACCCCACGCCCCCCTACCAAGTGATGGCCATGCCATCATACATTTTTTTGCATTTATATCTCTGTATCTTGGCCATGCATGCACATGGACCTGGTATAAGTTTTAAGTCACTGGGTCCAGGACTTGAACTGCAGTCAAACACATGCAAGTCCAGTAATGTAATTTACTCTTTGGACTGAGTTCTGGTAATGTTAAACTTTTAATTTAAAAATGACATATTTTAGCTTTCCTACATGGAATCTATTTTACACTACTGGGAAAAAAATAATGAGAGAAACAGAGATCAAGATCTCTATGAGGAGAATGTTTCACTACTTGATAACATTTTTTGGTTTAACATTTAAAATGTTAAGTTATAAGAAGTAAATTATGTGATTTTCAATTTGCATTATGTAGAAATATTATACTGGGAAGGACCAGCAGATGGCGTAATGGCTACATTGCTGGACTCCCATGTAGTCGACTGTGGTTCAAGTCCTGGATCTGGTGGCTTAAACTCATGCCAGGCATGTGTATGCTTGCCCAAATCCTGAGAGGAGAGTGGAAGAGAAGGGATTGCAGCATGGCCATCCCCCCTGGGGGGTGGTTTATCACTTTCTGTTTCTCTGTCTCTCTGTTTCTGGTGAGCGCATGTGCAGTATAGCAAAAACCTCTCAAAAAAAAAAAAAAAGAAAGAAAGAAATATTACATTGGGAAAAATAGAGACTTCAAATTAAAAAATACAAACAAAAATAGTTCTGCAGCTTTAGTGAATTAATAAAAAGTCATTGTTTAAATAAGAGAACTTTAGTGTCTTAATATACAATGGTTATCAGTATTACCTGGGTAGAAGACTATTAAGGAATGTGCAGCATTTTTTTTTGAGGGGTTTTTCACTATAGGGTGCGTGAGCTCTCCAGACTGACAGAGAGAGACATAGAGACAGAAAGCGAGAAATCACCCCCCAGGGGGGATGGTCATGCCACAATCCCTTCTCCTCCATTCTTCTCTTGGGATCTTGGGCACGCATGCACACGCGCTCGGCGTGAGTTTTAAGCCACCGGGTCCGGGACGCGAACTGCAGTCAAC
>NW_006203465.1:24605-26025 GCF_000334495.1 Tupaia belangeri chinensis | reverse complement strand
TTTTTTTTTTTTTTGGTCTTTCTGCCTGCTTGTCCATCTCATCACCAAGTCTCACATAATTCAGATTTCTGGCTTGAGTATGCCTGCAATATTGTTCTTCCAGACACACTTGAAAATTCTATACACCATGAAATATTCATATATCAATACAATGATTATTACAGAAGGTTAATAGGTGACTAAAGGTGTCACCTGTTAAAGGTGTGGAATACCTCTTCCATGAAATATTATTTGAAAATTTTCAAAAAATATAGACAAAGATGGAGAAATTCAGACCCAAGGAAAAAAATAAGGATTTCAAATAGAATCAATATGAAAAGATTCTCCCCTTGGCACATCACAGCCACATTGGTAAAAATTAAAGAAACAATATTCTAAAAATGGCAAGGGAGAAACTTCAAGATATTTATAAGTTATCCCATTAGACTAACAGACATCTCATCTGAAACAATGCAGGCAAAGAAAGAATGGGGAATGTATTCAAAATATTAAAAGAAAATCAATTTCAACCAAGAATACTGTATCAAGCAAGATTATCCTTAAAATTAGAACAAATAAAAGTATTCTCAAATAAAAACTGAAAGAATTTACCAATATGAGGCCAGTTCTACATGAGATATTGAAGGGAGTATTGTAACAAGAACACTAAAGAGAGACAGACAAACAAAAATAAGAGAAAAAAAATCTGAGGAAATAGTAACAAAGTGAAAGAGATTAAGTCTGCAGATGTCAGTAATAACATTGAATGCTAATGGATTAAGTTATTTCATGAAAATAACACAGACTCGATGAATGGATAAAAGATAATAAAATAAATCTATATGTTGCTTACAAGAAACACATCTCACTGATAAGGACATTTTCAGGCTGAAAGTGAAGGGCTGGAAACAAGATATTTCATGTGAATGGAAACAAAAAAAAAGAAAAAAAATAATTAGCATTTTGATAATGATATCAAACAAAATAGACTTTAAGATGAAAGATGTAAGAAAAGACGAAGAAGGACATTCTGTAGTACTAAAAGGACTTCTTCACCAGGAAGATATAACACTTGTAAACATCTATGCACTCAACACGGGAGCACCTAAGTACATCAAAGAAATACTGCTAGATCTCAAGAAAAAGACTGCAACACAATATTTATTGGGGATTTCAACACATACTGTCTCCTCTGGGCAGATTATATAGACAAAAAATAAACAAAGAGATACAAGCTCTAAATGATTCCATACATGAAATGGATGTGACAGACATCTACATAGTATTTCACTCAAAAAGCTACTTTTTCTTACCCCCACATGAAACATTTTTGAAGACCAACCACATGATAGAGCAAAATATAGGCCTTTAAGAATTTAAATGAATAGGGAAACAGCAGTTAGCATAATGGCTATGTCGCTGGACTCCCACGTAGTCGACC
>NW_006203465.1:11650-21989 GCF_000334495.1 Tupaia belangeri chinensis | reverse complement strand
AGAGTCAAGCAGATACAAATGAAACAGAAAATAAACTATATGCAAAATAAATGAAAACAAAAGCTCTTTTTTTGAAAAGATAAACAAGATTGGCACACCATTAGCTAAATTAAGACAAAGACAGAAAGGAACTAGATGAATCAAAATTGCAATGAAACAGGCAGTAGTACAATGAACATAATAGAAATGGAAAATATCATTAGAGGATATTATGAACAGCTATATGCCAACAAACCAGAAAACCTGAATGAGATGTACAAATTTCTGAACACATATAATATACCAAGATTGCCACAGGAGGACATCAAACGCCTGAATAAACCCATAACAAACCATGAAATTGAATCAGTAATAAATAGGCTCCCAACAAAGAAAAGCCCAGGTCCTGATGGCTTTACTTCTGAATTCTATAAAACTTTTAAAGAAATAACCTTCATTCTTTTCAAATTATTTCTAAAGTTTCCAAAGGAAAGGACCCTCCCAAAGTCATTTTATGAAGCCTTCATCACCATCATTCCCAAAACAGATAAGGACATGACGAAAAGGAAAACTACAGACCAATATCTCTGACAATGTAGATTTAAAAAGTTCTCAACAAGATAATAGCAAATCATATTCAACAACACATTAAAAAGATTATTCATCATGACCAAATGTGCTTTATTTCAGAGATGTAAGCGTGGTTCAACATACACAAAACCATAAATGAAATAGACCATATCAACAGAAAGAAAGATAAACATTAAATGACCATTTCAATTGATGCAGAAAAAGCATAGAAAACATCCAAAATCCCTTTATGATTATGATTCTCAGCAAAATCGGCATAGAAGCATAATTGCTCAGTATAATGAATGTCTTCTATCAAAAACCTATAGTTAACATTATACTGAATAGCATAGTCAGTACCATTAAAAACTGGTACAAGACAAGGCTCCCCACTTTCTCCAATCATTTTTAATATAGTACCAGAATTCCTAGCCAACCTTAACCAATAAGATCAGACAAGAGAATGGAATTAAAGGAATTCCAAGAGGGAAAGAAGAGTTGAAATTATCTCTATTTGCATGTGACATGATTGTATACACAAAAGACCCAAAGGTAACCATGAAAAACCTTCTCAAAGTAATAAATACAGTAAAGTGGTAGGATAGAAAATCAACATACAAAAATCTGTAGCATTTCTATATACAAACAATTATTAGGATCAAATTTTTCCCAGTTATTAAAGATACAGCCATGGGGTAAGATCTGGGGGAGAGTGTACAGTGGTTATTTCCCATGCCACCAGTACAGAAAAGAGTAACAGACAGGGAAGTAGGCAACCTAGAGGCAGAGACCTGTCCTGGGAAGTCCCACTAGGCAATGAATGACTCAGTGTGAACAAGCTAGGCATTTTTGACAATTTGTCCCCATCAGTTCCCTTATAGAAACTGCTAGATGGCCATGCACCCTTGGCCTTGTTGGTGCATCCTGGCATCTTTGGAGTTTCTCTTGCTTTTATAGCATTCTACAGTTAAGATCCCGCCCAAGGGAACCAGCAGTTGGTGTAATGGCTATGTCACTGGACTCCCACGTAGTCGACCACAGTTCGCCTTCCTCAGCTTGCTCTTATCCTTTATCGTCCCTGGGACAATTTTCTTGGCTGAACATCTTCAGCCTGAGATACTCCAGGATCCTTGGAATCCTTCTGTTAGCTATGACCTATTCATCTGGTTTTACCTTGGAGAAGAAAAAATATAGTTGAGGCTCCTAAAAGGCAATAGGTCTTTTAATTCTTTTTGGAGATAATCATTTGATATGGGCATCTCCTTTGAGATGCCCATTTGGTTCTAAAATGAAAGCAACTCCAGGTATAGAAAGAACTGAGAGTGAGTCATCTCTCTGGAAAAAGCCATTGTAGTGAATGACAGAAAAAATGGTCTAGGAAGGGAAGTTCTGAAGAAGATAGGGAGCTCACTGGGAGTTGACCCAGCAAGCTAACCTGAGCCAGCAGCCAGAAGCCAGCCAGCACAAGTCCCCCAGGAAAGCCAACCAGCAGAATCCCACAGGCAGCAGTGCAGGGAGAGGACTGATGGTGTACATGGCCCTGTGATCCCAGCAGCAACATGACAGACAGTGGCCCCCATCTCAGCCCAGGCAGTGGCGGCCCAGGGCCCCTCATCTACTTTCAGAACCCCTCTGGGGCTGCAGGCAAGGGCCCAGGTGGTATGGACAATGAGGGCCCATGAAGCAATGGAAGGTAACCCCAGGTATGACCACAAGGAGCTACAGAAGTGCTTGAACCTGGAGGAGTGGATCCTGGAACAACTTACATACCTGTATGACTGCCAGGAAGAGGAGATCCCAGAGCTGGAGATTGATGTGGAAAAGCTCCTAGACATGAAGAGTGATGATACCTGGGCTGGGGGTCCAAGAGCTGCTGATTGACTCTTACAAACCCTTTGAGGCCTTCATCTCTGGCCTGCTGGACAAGATATGGGACATGCAGAAGCTCAGCACACCCCAAAAGAAGTAAGGGTCCTGACCCAATTGATCAGTGGCTTCCACAGGACAATCGCTGACCCCAGACCCTCATAGTAACAATACCAGGGGACACTGTGGTCAGGTCTGGTGCCATGAGCAGGGGTCCCCATGCCCCTGGCCTAGGGGCTTCTTCCCCTGACCCTTCAGTTTTCCATTTTGGGGGCTTTTCATTGTTATTAAACTGATGGAACTTTTTGTGTTTGTATATTGACTCTGCATCTTGGGCCCTATAATATAGCTAGGATATGCCTTTGGTGGGGAAAAAATAAAGAAGGCAGAGAGAGAGAAATAAAGAGAAGACTGGAGGAAAATTGCCTGTCAGTGTTCTGAAGGAAGACAGAGTTTTCATAGTGGCATATCGGTCAAGTAAATAAAACAAGTATAACCTTAAATTGGGCAAAGTGATAGGCATATTTTCCCTAGGGATGACTGAGGAAACATTGAGGGTTTAAAGAGAGAAACCATAGATAAAGTACATATTTTCCCTGGTCTTATATAGGGTTTTTCCTCATAGGCTTGGCTCTTAATTATATCCCTCCAAAATTCTTACAAATGCCTACAGACTTAGGAGCAGGCTTGATCAATGCAGATCAAGAGCCTTTCATCTAGGGATGGGCTACATTTTAGGGTACATGGGGGTAGAATCTAATGCTCTTCATTTGTTCAGTTGCTCAATTGTGTATGTCTGCAGCTTTACACACACACACACACACACACACACACACACACACACACACACACATATATATATATAATATATATATATATATATATAATATATATATATATATATTGGCTGATACACTGTACTTTATTGATGGTTCATTACAAGAACTCCCCAGCCCCTCCCCTTCTGCAGGAGTCTGGGATGGAAACTGTCAGGGAGGGGAGCTTCTCAGTGTGGTGGGAACTGAGCTGGAGTAGGGCCTTCCCTGCAGCTGAGGGCCTCTCTTCCTCATGCTCATGCTGGAGCTGGTGGTCAGGGCTCTACTCCTTGGAGGCTATGTGGACCATGAGGTCCACCACTCTGTTGCTGTAGCCAAATTCATTATCATACCAGAAAATGAGCTTGACAAAGTGGTCATTGAAGGCAATGCCAGCCCCAGCATCGAAGGTGGAAGAGTGGTTATCACTGTTAAAGTCACAGGAGACGACCTGGTCCTCAGTGTAACCCAGGATGCTCTTCAGTGAGCCCTGCGATATCTGTTTTACCACCTTCTTGATGCCATCGTATTTGGCAGCTTTCTCCAGGCTACAAGTCAGATCCACAACTGACACATTGGGGGTGGGGACATGGAAGACCATGCTGGTGAGCTTCCCGTTCAGCTCCAGGATGACTTTACCCACAGCCTTGGCAGCCCTGGTAGATGCTGGAATGATATTCTGGGCAGCCCCACAGCCATCACGTCACAGCTTCTCTGAGGGGCCGTCCACAATCTTCTAGGTGGCAGTGATGGCACAGACTGTGGTCATGAGCCTCTCCACAATGTCAAAGTTTTTGTGGATGACCTTGGCCTGGAGGCCAAGCAGTTGGTGCAGGAGGCATTGCTGATGATCTTTAGGGAGTTGTCATACTTCTTGTGGTTCATGCCCATCACAAACATGAGGGCATCAGCAGAAGGGGCAGAGATGATGACCCTTTTGGCCCCACCCTTCAAGTGAGCCACAGCCTTCTCCATGGTGGTGAAGACAACAGCAGACTCCACAACATACTCAGCACCAGCACCACCCCATCTGATCTTGGCGGGATTTTACTCCTGGAAGATCGTGATGGACTTCCCATTGATGACAAGCTCCCTGTTCTTGGCCTTGATGGTGCCATTGAACTTGCCATGGGTAGAATCATACTGGAACATGTAGACCATGAAGTTCAAGTCAATGAAGGGGTCATTGATGGTGACAATATCCACATTGCCAGATGTGAAGGCAGCCCTGGTGAATAAGTGCCCAATATGGCCAAATCCGTTTATTCCAACCTTCACCATTGTGTCTCTGGAATGTGGCTGTCTGTCTAACGGGGAGGAGAAGAGAGTCACTTTACATATATTTTAAGGGTCCATGGTCAGAACAGTCAGTCTGCCTTGCTCCCATTTATTACTTTGTTCTCTTTCTGTCCTCTGAAGGGGTAGAATGTAAAACTGGTTTTCTGTTTTTGAAGTCTCATTGTCCTTTGTCCCCATTTTTGTTCCTCCTCCCTTTGCTATAATGGGAAGGCAGCCCTGGTGAATAAGCGCCCAATATGGCCAAATCCATTTATTCCAACCTTCACCATTGTGTCTTCGGAATGCAGCTTGTCTGTCTAACGGGGAGGAGAAGAGAGTCACTTTACATATATTTTAAGGGTCCATGGTCAGAACAGTCAGTCTGCCTTGCTCCCATTTATTACTTTGTTCTCTTTCTGTCCTCTGAAGGGGTAGAATGTAAAACTGGTTTTCTGTTTTTGAAGTCTCATTGTCCTTTGTCCCCATTTTTGTTCCTCCTCCCTTTGCTATGACTCTCCTTTCCTAATTTTCTTGACTCAGGACCACACATTCTCACACAGAGACCAGGAGGTGAGGCATTTCTATGCTTTCTGCAGAACACCTTCCAACATAGTGAAGTCCACACCCGAGTCTGTGGCTGGGTGGAGTCCCGTTCCATGCACAGCCCCCAGAGACTATACCACTCTCTGCTGAGCTCAGGGCCACCAGGAAAGGAAGCGCCAAGCTTCTTCTCTGCCTTATTCCAGATCTTCCTAGCCTCCTTGTTTTCTATCTCTTTCCCCAATCTGCTTTCCAGAGCCATGTGCCTTCCTCACTACAGAGATTCTTTGTTCTATGTTAAAGCAGTCCTGGTTTCCCCTTCCTCAGGCTTCTGGCTTAGTATGTATCAGGGCTGGAAGCGAAGAGAGTACAGGAGACCAAGAAAGCAAAACTAGCACTGGAAGATTTCAGACCATAATTTATACCCTGAGCAGAAAAACTTCGCTTTCATGATTTTGATCACGTGGACTCAATTATTTTTATTTTTAAAAGAATGATATAATTTTATTATTTTTAAATTTGCTATAGGGCATGAGAGAGAGAGACAGAGTGACAGAGAGAAAGTGAGAAAGCATGCTGCCAATCCAGGACTCAAACTATGGTCAGCCATGTGGGAGTACAACTCTGTAACCACTGTGCCACATAGTGACCCCTCTCAAATGTTTAATACCTATTTTCCAGAGAACCATATTAAATATATATGAAATATAAAATTCAGAAGGTACAATTATTGACAATAAATAATGTTAAAGAGTGTTAGCTGTAGATAGAAATAACTCTGGGCATCTTATTCATCATGGAAAGATGGTCTCTGTTGCAACAAAGTGCAATGTCAGCCTAGCCTTGTCTTCAACATCTGCAGAGAAAGACAAGAGGTTCTGGAGAATAACTTGCTCTTAGCTGGAGAAGCTCAACCCCAGACCATTAAGTTACCAAACCACATGTGAAAAAAAAAAAAAAAAGATGTAGAGGGGTCAGAATAATTAGTTCAACTAGGTCTTTTGTGTTAATATTATATAGAATACATGCTAACAGATAAAACTTAGAATGTATGTTACACATATGTGGTTGACATATGAATATGGAAGTAGTCTAAACCTACCAAGTTTGAGCCAAAACCCTTGAGACCTCTGTGTGAATCTCACTCAATAAATTTAAAAGGAAAGGTAATTTGAAAATTAAAGAAGCTTTTATTGAACTTGTGATCTTCCCTGTTACCTCAACTGTCCCTATGGGTCAAGGCCAATCCTCCTGTCCATCTCCGCCTTTTATCAATCCCTTTGTGTCTGTTTTTATTCCTCCCTTTGTTTCTCTCCTAGTTAACTTTTATTCCTTTTGTGTCTTCCAAGTCCATTGTTCTCAACCACATTGTCTATATCACCTTTTCTGTTTGTCTTCAACTCTTTCCTTTCTTGGTGTCTTTCTTACTCATTTCCACTCTTTTCTCTTCTCACCCTCTTCTTACCCTGACATTCCCAGGGATGAAATAAAGATGCCTTATCCAGGACAAGCGCATATCACACCCAGGGAATATGAACATGTTCATGCAGTACAGCTTAGGGGATGGGGTTGAGACAGGACACTGGGTGTTGCAGGATAGGGCCAATCCCTTCTCTAGAAACTATTTTCCTAGAACAAGTCCTAGGGGCCTCTCTGGGTAGTTACTAACAAAGGGTGGCCTCTTGATAAGAGGCTCCACCTGGGACAGAGAATGATGAGCTCTCAGGAGTGGAGGCTTAGGAGTCCAAATACTGGGACTCAGGGCTGGGTCTTGGCCCCAGGGCTTTCCTTGAATGATGAGACCAGGGTTGCAGAAATTAATTATCAACTGTTTAGTTGACCTGGCATGGGATGGGTATGGATAATTATAAGGGTTTTAAGTAGGAAACAGATACATACAGCATCCATGTGGACCACAGACAAGACAGAGCCAAACAGTGATTTTAACCAGAAACATACTAGAACCATGATTGCAGCAGTCCAGCATCCCAGGAGGATCTCAGGGCAATGTGGAAATTTTTGCAGAGCGGAGGTGTGAGTTAGGAGACATGATGTTCATGGCATCCCTTGGACCCCAGATGCACTGGACATAACAATGTGAGAGACCATCAAGAAGGATTTGAAAATATATTCTATTCCTGAGGAGAGAAAAAAACAACAAAGTAACAGAAAAAGAGGAGGAAAAATAATTTAAAAACTGAACAGAACTATTATATTTTTTTTAAAAAGCAAAAAATAGAAAACTGTGTGGCTTAAAAGTACTATTTCTCAGGAGCTATGGAGAACTATTCTTCTGAAGGCCTGCCCCTTGCTTCTCCTGGGTGCAAGGGGAAGAGGGAACTATTAACAAGATAAAGGGAGGGATGAAAATTCAGGAAGTACTTTACATTTAAAAACTTTAAAAAGAAAAAATTATAAAAAAGAGAAGACAGAGGCAGAGAGACAGAGACAGAGACAAAGACAGAGAGAAGTCTAGAGGGGCCTGGCTTCCTCCCACTTGAGTTTGTGAGCTGGAGGCTGAATTATCAGTACAAAAATCTTCATTTCTCATTTTTGCCTGCAATCACTATTTCTCAGGAGCCATGGAGAACTGGAGAACTCTTCTTTATTAGTGCTATTTAAGCTTCTTGAAGAGACACCAACATGGCTCCTGCAATCTAGCCATTTTCAGGGAAACAGAGAAAAGAAGATTTCCCACTGATAATTCAGCCTCCAGCACACAAAACTCGCCTGCTAGGAAGACCCCTTTCAGGCCTCCTGTTTCTGTATCTGTCTTTGTCTCTCTCTACCTCTGTCTTTGTCTTCTCTTTCTTTTTTTAATTTTTGCTTTTTAGAATACTTTAAGGTAAGGCATTTTTCTGGGCTTTCTGGCCCCTCCTATCCCTTTATCTTGTTAATAATTCCCTCTCCCCCTCCCAACCAGGAGAGGCAGAAGGGAAACAGGCCTTCTTGAACAGACACCATCAATGCTCCTGCGATCTAGCTGTTTCGTGTGGTGCACAAGTACACCATGCGGTTTTCTAATTTTTGAATTGTATTGAAAATTTTTTTAAATATTAATTTTTTTAGTTTTATTTAAAATTTTTTCTACTCTTTTTTTCTTTTATTTTTTCTATTTCTTCTCTGTTTTGTTTTTGTTTTTGTTTTTTTGCTGTTGTTTCTCTCTGTTTTCTTTTCTACACACTCCTCGACCCTCAGACTGAACTTCCATGTTGGGAAGAAACCAACCATCCACCAGATGACTAGAAATCACTGCAGGACCACAAGAAATATGGGTAAGCAGGAAAAGAACTCTCCCACAAGGGAAAAGGATAACTCCTCTTCATCCACACACAGTTCAATGGAAATCATGGAAATGTCTGATAAAGAATTCAGAACATTCATAATGGCAGAGCTAACAGAGATGGAAGAGAAGAGAGACAATGAACTGCTGAAGAGGAAGGAGAAAGGAGTTGAAGAGTTCCAGGAGGTGAGGAAATTCATGCAAGATCTAAAAGAGGAATTTCACACTTTACAAAAGAATCAGATGGAACTGTTAGAGATGAAGGCTATAATACAAGAAGTCAAAATCTCCCTTGAAAGTATTAAAAGCAGACTAGATCATACAGAAAATAGAATCTCTAATGTAGAAGAGAAAATGGTTGGCCTAGAAAAATCCACCGCGAAGACTGAGAAAATGGCCCAAAAATTTGAGAATAATATGCGAGAAGTACTAGATACCATCAAACGTCCAAACATCCGGATAATAGGCATCCCAGAAGGTGAAGAGACTCATAAGGGCATTGATAATCTATTCCATGAAATCTTACAAGAAAATTTTCCAAACCTGGAGAGGCACTCAAAGATTCAGTCCCAAGAAATACAGAGGACCCCAAATAGAATCAACCCAAGAAGATCTTCTCCAAGACACATTATAGCCAGATTGACCAAAACCACAGACAAAGACAAGATACTAAGACTGGCAAGAGAAAAAAGGCAAGTTACCTACAAAGGGTATCCCATCAGACTAACGGCAGACCTCTCATCGGAAACAATGAGAGCGAGGAGAGAATGGGAAAATGTATTCAAAGTATTAAGGGAAAAGCAATTTCAACCGAGAATTCTGTACCCAGCAAGGTTATCGTTCATTTGGGAAGAAAAGACACGAACTTTCCCAGATAAACAAAACCTGAAAGAATTTACCAGCACCAGACCGGATCTCCAAGAAGTTCTTAAGGGAGTGCTATGTCAGTAAAATTAAATGCAGACACACAGAAATAAGAGTTCAGAAACTAAGAAAATGGGCAACTTAATTGTAGGGCCAAAAGCTGGAGTTGAGTATTACATCCCAGATTTCAATCTGGAACATCGAACCTCAACAGATACAGAAGAAAGATTAAGTACATGAGACTGAACTGATGAAACAGTATTCTACGACTTGACTAAAATATTGCTGCTTTTCTTCTAAGCTTTGTTGTCTGGTTTTAAGGACTTTTGTCCTGTCTTCAGCTATCAATAGATTCATGTTCCGACTATTTGAACAGAATACTAACCTGTTTCTAGGCTTTAAGTTTCAAAGAAATATCCTTACCAGTTCAAAACTGCTTTTCTTGAAACCATCGGCTGATCTTGCTATTGAAAGTAGTTAGATTACTTATGATATTGTGTGACCAACGAAATGTTGGGGGAAAAGGGATTGAAGACAACTGTAGACAGCAGAGATAGTGTAATAAGAGAGTGGAATAGGGCAGAACGGGAGAGGGGGAAAGGGCTGAGGGTCAAACATGGGATAAAAAACATATATATATATGTATACATATATATGAAAGTAGAAATGGAATAGTATTGATGATAACATGCATGATTAAGCCACTATGCAGTTTATTCTAGATGGGAAACCACATTTAGTATGTTGTGATGATGCTCAGGGAATGAATGTAAATTAATTAAAAAAAAAGTTTCAGGAAAAAGAAAATAACAAAAACACTGAAACTGTTCTTATCGAAATAAAAAGAAATGCATTTTTGATGACCGCAGTAAGCTGTATAGCCCCGGCTAGGTACTACTTTATAGTACGGTTATTCTACTCACTGAGGTTTATGTCTAAAGTCAGACTTGGGTCCATGTATATGTATATATCAGTTGTGCTTGCTATTGCAAATATTTAGACTAATTAAGTTCATTAGCAAATCAATTAAATGGTGTGTGTGTGTGGGGGCGGGAAGGCACAGAAAGCAACCATGGATACCAGAGACAATGTGGGAGGAGGGTAGGACACGGCAGAGGGTGAGGGATAGGGAATCAAGGATTGC
>NW_006203465.1:8071-11074 GCF_000334495.1 Tupaia belangeri chinensis | reverse complement strand
CTCATCTTCTTTTCTAATGTAGAGAAACCTAGCTGTTAGGTCTGAGGAAGAAACTAAAGAACTTCTCCATAAAGAACTTGACCACCACACCCAGAGAAGGCTAAGAACCTTTCAGATCCAGAGCAGGGATTGGACTTTACTAATTGGGGTCAAGATGTCTCTTGAAGTCCAACAGATGTGTCTGTTGGCACACCGCTAGCAATGTCTACCCTTGCTCTGTCTGCAGCGAAGGTCAAGGAAAAGACAAGTTACAAGGTTCTGCCAAACCCCAGAAGGACAGGTGGTGTTTGCTCAGAGCATGTCCCCACACCTCAGGTTATCTCTCTAAACATGTCCCTACAAGCACACATGTCCTATAGCAAAAAAACTAAAACAATCTTGCAACAATCCTAAGACTGACAATGTGCCATTCTTAATATAATATATATTTTTTCT
The DNA here is from genome assembly GCF_000334495.1 of Tupaia belangeri chinensis. NCBI lineage: Eukaryota > Metazoa > Chordata > Mammalia > Scandentia > Tupaiidae > Tupaia > Tupaia belangeri. The sequence goes on along the minus strand of NW_006203465.1, from coordinate 10,639 downwards.
TTTCTTTTTTCCTCCATGAACAGAAAAGTTCATGGAAGACCCTCAAGCTGACCCATTCATGGATACCAGCACCTCTGCTGTCCCCCACCATCAATATTTGCCTTGGCCAGGGTATGGACTTGGTCTCATAACCCCCGGATTGGCTGGAGCCAAGGTCCACTGAACTCCAGGAAATGAGGGCAAAGATCATTGAAGATGTGGAAAAGAGCATGTGTGTATATTTTAGTTCATACAATGATAATTGTTTCTTAGAAATGTTTTTGTAGCTCTTCCCTCCAAATTTCTACTCTGCTTTGGATGAAATCATACAAAGTGATAAGGACCTGGAAGAAAGAAATGCTTGGAAGAATACCCATCTTGGACATTAAGTAAACAAGGGAGCTGGATGGGTAAAGACGCTGTGAGAGTGACTGACCCCTTCCTTCAGTTGTTATTTTTTATTTCATGGCCCCAAACACTGATTCTAACACTAGGGTTCATCAAAGGCTAATGAGATGAGGTAAGAAACAAATGGTGTCTACTAAAGACCTGATAGAACATATGTTATGTGCTCCAATATGTGCATAAAAAAGAGTAGTGTTCATAGCATTTCTACGACCTTGAGGGAAATTTGGCTCTACATTTTTGGATCAAATGGGATAAATATGTTGTGTGGGAAAAGACTGTTTCTCTTAAACACCTTATTCATATAATAATAAATTCCACATAAACTATTCACTGAGGTCCTTCAAGGTCTACAATAGTACACTGGATAACCATGAGACCCACCAGAATGACTAAGGAGAAAAGTGTTGGCGATGATATAGTTATCTTAACCAAGGGGGAAAAATAAGTTTACAAAAACTTATTGGTGCAACTGGGCCAGCAGATGATGTGGTGGTTAAGATGTTGGATTCCAACATGGCCTACAATAGTTTGAGTCCCAGACTTGGCAGACTGAAAATCAGGCCACCCATATATGTGTGCATGTCCTAAATCCCAGGAGGATGGAGGAGAAGGAATTGTAGTATGGCCATAACCCCTGGGGGTGATGTCTCACTTTCCCTCACCGTCTTTCTCTGTCTATCTGTCTCTCTCTGGTTAGCACACACATACCATGGCAAAAAAAAAAAAATTTTAAAAATGTGATTAATGTCAATAGCCTCTATCCTTTGTGACTTGTGGTTTTGGGGACTAGACTTACAAACTGGCAAATGGTCATGAATCTGGACAGTCTCCCAGCTAACTTAGTGTCTTTAACTAAAATAACAGAAACTTCATCCAATCTATTAAAGAAGGTAGAATTTAAGAAGTTATCATTTCGATAAATTTGATAGCTTGCCTCTGTCTAGACTACCATTTACAGTTTTCTATCAACCATTCAAAATAATCACCCTTTGTTTCCATTGTTGAAATTTACTTCAACATTCCTTAGGAATAGTTATGGTATAGATGCATCAAGAACTTTTCTTAAGATGCAGACTTGTTTTCATTCTCCTGGGTTTTTCATTTAAACCTATGCCACAGTTTCATTAAACATTTTTATCCATTCTGGGGCACTCTCTTGGAACTAACTTGAGCCAACTGATAAAGGTCACAATATGTAGGCTCACAGGTTTACACATTTAAATCAAATTCTTTAGGAAGACATATGGGGATGTCAGTTGGGTCTGAAAAATAATTTACAACATCACTTTGGTTCATAGGTTATATACTAAGGATAGTATTGCTCTGTTACAGGTTTTACATGAAAGAGTAGCCAAACTAGGGTGGTTAGAGGATGGCATTGGAGTCTGCTGCATTATCTTCTGTGGGGGTGGAGATGGAGGTGAAAGAGTTCAAGATGTGGAAGAGTGGATGGAGTAGAACAACTCTATGAAATTTTAATTCCAAAATGGATTCTTGTAACTTTTTACTTACCTCCTGAAAAAAGGTTGTTCTACTGTATCCGAGGTAGCTTTTAGATATCATTGAAAGTAACTTTTTCATTCAATTTTACTGGTTCTATAACTAGCTTTTTAATGCATATGAACATGCCATTTAGAAATTTCAAAGGGATCCCATTTTTGCCAATGAAGATTGGGGTCACTGCAACTTCTGTGAGCCCATTTTCATAAGTACTTCCAAGGTGGAACAACACAGGCCTCATGCACAAAACCAGGTGATGTTTCTAAGAGGGCTGTCCCTTACAGGAAACTGCTGGTGATGAGTGATTTCTCACAACTTAAAAGCTTTTTCAAAAGTGACTAAAAATGCAGAAAGTCTATTGGGTCAAAGTATATTGACTGTGGTTATTGTTCAAGGTTTTAACCTTGAGTATATTTAATCATTTCGGTGTCTGAAAAGTCTAGACACTACGTGGCAGTAGAATGCTCAGAATACCAAGTGATAGGTATCCTGAGTAACTTTCTGGCTGAGAAAAAAAAATTAAATATTCTAATGAGTTTAAGATTGCTTCATATGAGAGAAATGTCTCAGACAATCCTGAATGGTTTGTAGTAGTCTAGGGACACTTTTCAGGACAGGGAAAGCAACTGACTTAACTTTAAGTTAGAGATACCATATTATGGATCTTTAAAATTTCAAAAC
>NW_006203465.1:0-6571 GCF_000334495.1 Tupaia belangeri chinensis | reverse complement strand
AGATAGCAGTAATGTTTGCTAGACAATGTGAGTGCACACAGTAAGTCTGGTCATTTCACTTTTCACACTGTAGCTCACATGGACTTCCACCAGCCTTTTCTTGTCAACACTGACCAACTACCTTACATCCCACCCACCATAGTTTGGTCTGTTCTACCTGAGTCATGATGTTGGGGAAACAAAAAACAAAATCAGCCCAATACCAGTTCACCTTGGGTTGCATTTCTGGACCAGGGGGTGCTCTGCCTCTGTACCTTGTGACTAACGCTGGCCACAAAAACTGTGATCAACATCCAAAGAGTATCTTGGAAATTTTATAACCACCCAGGACTATGTTGTACCTCAACACACTCAGAACATTTGCATGCCTCCTCTTTAATCTAGATTGGTTCCATTCTCAAAGTAAACTTGGACATTTCACCAGAGGTACGCTTGCAGAGCATTCTCAGTACATATGAGTAGTTCACAGGCTCTGAAACAACTTAGAATTTTTTGTTTTGTTTTATTTTGGGGGGCCTTTATGGTATATTTTATTATTTTTAATTTATTTTATACATTTAATCCCTATACATCCCTTAGCTGGTAAGTTAAATTTATCCAAAATGAATATACTTCCCACTAGAGCAGTTGAAGATACAAAATACATTATCATCAGCACATTATAATCCATTTCTATATCCCAAAAATGCCTGCCTATTTTCCTCACACTGTCCCCTTCCTCCCATCCTATTTCCACATTGTCTCTAGCACCTATAACCATTTTCAATGCTTATATGACCTCTAATCTTTCAGTTTCGACTACGCTTTGAAAAACTTTTTCTGTTGTCTTGCCTGCCATGGCCAGAAGTGGAAACTAGAAAAATTTCTATATTTATTTTTATTTTTGCCAAAACCAGTGGTTATATTTTGTTGCATCTCTAAACATCAAACATGGATCATAAAAATAAACTTTTGCTGGAGCCGGCAGATGGTGTATTAGTTATGCCACTGGCTTCCCACATATTCAAATGCAGTTCAAGTCCCAGACTCAGAGACTTAAAACTCAAGCCGGTGTGTGTACATGTGTGCCCAAGATCCTGAGAGGAGAATGGAGAAGGGATTGTGGTGTAGCCATGCCCCCAAGGGGTGGTTTCATGCTTTCTCTCACTGTGTCTCTCTGTCTCTTCAGAGAACACATATGCCCTATAGCAAAAATTGCTGTTTAAAAAAAAAAACCTGCCAAAATATGTGAGTTTCTCCTGCAGTTGAGAAACTCTTAGATCTTATTCATCAGCCTTCTGAAATGTTCTCTTTTTGTAGACAGATATTCCAGAATTTTATGATATCCTTAATTTTAACCACTGTGGCTTGCTGAATCAAATGTGAATTTGAAAAAAACATTCAATGTTGTTACCTTCAGAGATCAATTCATATTTCTGAATATTTCAAGGATTTATAGCACAGCTTACATTACTGAGGATTTTATCCCATTTGAGTTTACTGATGTATGGTAAGCTTTTAATCATAATAAAAAGATTTTGTTTTTCACATTCATTTGATTCTGATTTGAGAGTTCTCTGATACACAGTAAGTTGTGACTTCTTCAACAAGGTTTTACTACAATTTCCATACACACAGGGTTTCTCTTCCTTGTGAGTGCTCTAATGTAAAACATGGAATGATTACACTGAAAACATTATTTTACACTATTCCCATTTATAGCATTTACTCCTGTGTTCTCTCATATACAGTTAGGACTAACTTATATTACATGGAAAATTTTCTATTGGCCCATTGACATTCACAGGCTTTTTGTTTTGTAAATGTTTTGATGTACATTGAGGGCTGATTTATAAACAAAAGACTTTCTATACTATGTACATACATGAAGATTCTCTCCAGTGTGACTTTTCAGGTGCTTACTAAATATAGTTTCTAAGAGAAAAATAACCTTTATTCTCCACATTCATAAGGTTTCACTTCTATGGGAGTCCTCTGATGTACAATGAGCCCTGCCTTCTAGTAGTAAAATGCTGCCTACATTGTTTCTTTCCAGTGTGAGTACTCAGATGTACAGTAAGATGTGACTTTTAGGAAAAAGTTGTATTACATTGTTTACAATCATATGGTTTCTCTCCTGTTTTGAGTTCTCTGATGTACAGTGAGTGTAGATTTCCAGGAGAATATTTTTCTACAGTGTTCACATTCATAGGGCTTCTCTCCTGTGTGAATTCTCTGATGCCTAGTGAGATGTGACATCTGGGAGAAAGCTTTCCTACATTGTTCACATTCATAGGGTTTTTCTCCTGTGGGCATTCTCCAGTGCTTAATGAGAACTGACCTTCAGGAAAACATTTTCCTACATTGTTCACATGCATAGGACTTCTCTCCTGTGTGAGTTCTCTTATGTACAGTTAGGTACCCCTTGGTAGAGGATGTTTTCCCACATTGTTCACATTCATAGGGTTTTTCTCCTGTGGGCATTCTCCAGTGCTTAATGAGAACTGACCTTCAGGAAAACATTTTCCTACATTGTTACATGCATAGGACTTCTCTCCTGTGTGAGTTTGTCTTATGTAGCATTAGGTACCCCTTGCTGGAGAATGTTTTCTCACATTGTTCACTTTCATAGGGTTTTTCTCCTGTGTAAATTCTTTGGTGCTCAGTGAGATGTGACTTCTGGAAGAACATTTTCCTACATTGTTTACATTCACAGCGCTTCTCTCCTGTGTGAGTTCTCTTATGTACAGTTAGGTACCCCTTGCTGGAGAATGTTTTCCCACATTGTTCACATTCATAGGGTTTTTCTCCTGTGTGCATTCTCTAATGCCTAGTGAGAACTGATTTCCAGGAGAACATTTTCCTGCATTGTTCACATTCATAGGTTTTCTTCCTTGTATGAATTTTCCAATGGCTACTAAAGACTGACTTGAAACTGACAGATTTTCCACATTCATCACTTTCATTGGATTTCTCTCCAGTGTGAGTTATTTCATGCACAGTGAAGTGTGACTTCTTCTTCTTTTTTTTTTTTTTTTGAGAGATTTTCACTATAGGGTGTGTGCGCTCACCAGACAGACAGAGAGAGCCATAGAGACAGAAAGCGAGAAATCACCCCCCAGGGAGGATGGTCACGCTGCAATCCCTTCTCCTCCATTCTCCTCTCGGGATCTTGGGCACACATGCACACACACCTGGCGTGAGTTCTAAGCCACCGGGCCCAGGATGCGAACCGTGGTCGACTACGTGGGAGTCCAGCAACATAGCCATTACGCTAACCACTGGTTCCCAAGTGTGAGTTCTTGAAGAACATTTTAACACATATTTTATTTTCATAGGATTTCTCTCCTATGGGACTCCTCTAATGTACAGTAAGGTCTGAATTCTGGGAAAATGTTTTCTTACATTGTTTACACTCATAGGGCTTCTCTCCTGTATAAGTATTCAGTCAGTCAGAAAGGGCTGTGTTCAGACACAATAAATTTATATATTGTTCTATCTACAAATTTTCTTTCCAGTAAGACTTGTCTCATATATAACAACAGTTGAAAGCTTTGGTAATTTATACACATTATAAGAGTTTACTTCTCTGTACTTTCTCTGGTTATAATTTTTGACCTCCAGGAGAAGATTTTTGATGTTTATTATATTTATAGGGTGCTTCCCTTGTGTGCATTCGCTGATGAAAAGGTAGATTTTAATTCTGAAATGAGGATTCCACTTCCTCTTTATATGAATACAAATCTTCCACTTTGTGTTTAAAATCTATTATAAAAATGATTTCAAAAAATACTTTTTCAGGGAACCAGCAGTTAGCATAATGGCTATGTCGCTGGACTCCCACGTAGTCGACCGCAGTTCGCATCCCGGACCCGGTGGCTTAAAACTCACGCTGGGTGCGTGTGCGTGCGTGCCCTAGATCGAGAAATCACCCCCCCCAGGGGAGATGGCCACACCACAATGCCTTCTCCTCCATTCTCCTCTCGGGATCTTGGGCAAGCATGCACAAGCACCCGGCATGAGTTTTAAGCCACTGGGTCTGGGACACGAACCGTGGTCGAATACGTGGGAGTCCAGCCACATAGCCATTACGCTAACTGCTGGTACCCTCATGTTTGCATCTTCTGCTGAATGAGACAGTTAGACTTTTTGTAAAATGCTTTCTTCCACACCTGAACTATATACTGGGCAATAAGAACTGTCTTAACACGTGCTTTCCCATATTTATTTTATTTATAAGCAGTCTCTCCATATCCATCCTCTTTGAATGGAAAAAAACAGGGACCAGCAATTAGCCTAATGGCTATGTCGCTGGACTCCCATGTAGTCAACCATGGTTCAAGTCCCAGACCCGGAGGCTTAAAACTCATGCTAAACACGTGTGCACATGTCCCCAAGATCCCGAGAGGAGAATGGAGGAGAAGGGATTGTGGTGTGGCCATTCCCCCTGGAGAGTGACTTCTTGCTTTCTGCCTCTGTCTTTCTGGCAAGCACACACACCCTATGGCAAAAACTTCTCCAAAAAAAATTCCATAAATCATATTAGAGAATTTATTTTACACTGCTCATGTATATTTCAAATATTAGTACTGATCTATAATAAGAAATATGGCTCTTTGTCCCTAATATGTTATTGTAGCTATTTACATTAAAATTTTGAAAGCTACGTGGATTTACTTTGTTCCTTTTTGCATCCCTTTCCTTTAATACCTTTAACAATATTCAAAATATCTATCATCTGTCTTTCTATAATTTTACACTGAAAGATTTCCATGTGTCATTTCTTTTCCCTGTCATTTTTCTCTTTCTTTCTTATAACGGTGGGTACTTGTACTGTTTCTTTGCTAATGTGAACAGTTTTCTAGATCATCTATTTGCAGAAGTCAAAAAGAACTCTTGTCACTTAAGAAGAAATGTTACTTAGGAAGGACTTATAGCCAATAAAAACACATAATAATTACCCTAAATATGCCATCCCAAAAGACCCTTTAAAAATTATATACCCTATTTTTTCACACTCTTATCCCAGGAAAACATTTCCACATTTTTCTAACCTCGCCAGTACTAACATTTTGTTTTCCCCTCTCAATGAAATACAAATTCTTTAAAAGAAAATGAATTACACTAGTCCCTGAAAACTATGCACTGACTAACCTGGGAGGCTCAAGCTGGGAACTTCTTCTAATGTCCATGCATCTCCTCCTAGCTCCAACGTGAAGATCACTGCAGGTTTGGCAATGAGTTGTCCTGTTAATAAAAAGCAGTGTAGAATTTTGCCAATCTATTCAGGTAAGCTACTTGAAGAGTGACAATGGTTCAGCTTTATCAGCTGTGCACTAAAGAGCTGATTTGGGCACTTTGTTACAGAGAGGAGTGTCACTCACATTAACCACAGAAAGAAATCTCACTCCTAAACAGCATTAAACATTATGAAACTCTTGTACATTTACTATGAAAGGAGACAATAATTACTTCAGAGAGCTTCATGGGAGATCCACTAACCCAAAAACATCAGGTTGCTGTAGGTCTGCAGCATCACATCCTTGTATAGAATCTTCTGAGCATCTTCCAGGTCCTGCCACTCCTCCCAGGTAAAGTCCATAGCAACATCCTCAAATAATATGAACCCCTGTAAAAATACATTTCTCCTCATCAGCCCTGAGAAATAGAGCATAACATGGGAAATTTACTTTTTCTGTATATTTGTATATGCTAGTTCCTCTGTATATTTCTGAACTCTTGTAAAAAGAGAAAAAAATAAAGCACAAACATTCTATTTTTGCTAACTTATTCATTGCTAAATTTATTACAAGTATTTCTTCAGAGATCTCCAAATGTTTTTGCTGCAAGGGATGAAAGCATAACAAATATTCTACTATGTCAAGGTGTTTAATATCTCATACAAACACATGAGTATAAATACATATCTGGAGTAATGTGTTAGATTAAGTAAGTTAGACATAAGTTGATGGTAACCAGTCTAACAAAAGTAGAAAGGTGTTTTTGTTTCTTTTTTCTGTATTACTAAATTGTTCTTCAAGTCAATGATGTTAAGAACATGTATGTAAATGTTCTTATGAAAATTGAACTATAGCAGTCTTCCTATGAAAGCACAAAATATATTCCTAATATTAATGGAAGTAGAAACAGTATACCTAGGTAGTATTCCTGGTCTGTGATGAAAGACAAGGTCAGTAAAGTGTTCAAGGAACTGATTGCAAAGTGATTTTATATTTAAATACTTAACCTAATTCCAATAAAATATTTTATGTGCATACTGTTAATTACTCATGAGTTGAAGTATATTTACAAGCATCTTTATACTACAGCTGTGCATTAAAAAATATTGAGAGTCCAAATAAAGATGAATATCACTTTATCATTTGTTAAAACACAGAGTATAAATAATACAAAACCAAAATAAGTGATATATTATATCATCAGATTTGCAGTTTAATTGCCATCCACAGATTGCAGACTAAGAGTACTCTGAAAGAAATAATACAGTTAAAACTAAGATATAATAGGGTTAAAACCAAGTTTTGACATGACCATTTATATAAGAAAATAGAGAAAAAAGAATATTGAATAG
>NW_006203464.1:1466912-1483616 GCF_000334495.1 Tupaia belangeri chinensis | reverse complement strand
TCCTTTGTCTTGTTGTTTCTTTGGATTTGCCGTAGGGTGTGTTTAATTCAAAGGCTGTTTATCCCATAAACCCTACACACTTAACTCAGATCAGTCATTTATGAACTGTCAACTTTGGGCAAGTTTCTAAACCTCTCAGAGTTAGTTTTGTATCTGTAAAAGGAGAGTGAAGTCTGCTCATGGGTCCTCTTTCCGGGATTACAGGAAATAATGCAGATGAGGCTCTGAGCTCAGTGCCTTGTGCCAAGAGTTCTAAACGCACCGTGCCCATGATTATTATGGGCTGTCACAATTACAGCGAGAGAACCCTCCTCCCTTCTTTCCTTTTGTAAAAGAAACCATTAAAGACAGGAATTTCCATCTCCTCTCCCAGAATATATCATTTCTACTTCCTTCTGTTTCCGATCAGCTGAAAAGCGAGAAAGAGTTAAATACTCTCATAAAACACAGCGGCTGTTCATTAGAGCCTGATTTATAAATGTTTTACATTACCATCCCAGCATGTTGGCACTACAAGACTACAAATTATGCTTTGCTACCTGGTCCTGCAGCCGCAATTGCTGTGCAGCGCCAAAGTTGAAGGAGCTGATGGTTAGTAGTCTCCACCACCACTGATACTTCTCTCTCTGCATGTGTGCATACGCAGACACACATGTTTTTGGAAAAGCACACTCTTTTTTTGTCCCTGGAAATGCTAGCAGGCCCTCCCACAGGTGGATCTGTACTCTGCTTATGTCCTTCATGGGTAGGAAGGCAAGAGGTGGAAGAGGTTGCTTAAGAGGCTCCTAGTTGGGGCCAGTAGGTGGCGTGGTGGTTAAGGTGGCTGGATTCACACATGGCCGACTGGGGTTCGAGTCTTGGGCCTGATGGTGAAAGGTTTTTACCGGAGTGTTACGGAAATGGCGACCCCAATCAACCACAAAAGTCGGTCCTTGATGTAAGATACAAGAGGCTTTATTGCTAGCGCGCTAGGACTCCACTCTCAGTCAAGGAAGACATGAGAACGAGTGAAGCCCCGAACATAGGAGTATTCAGGTTATATAGACATGAGTCCGTGGGGTGAGGGGAGGAAGCAAGATAAGAGGTTACAAGGTAATCTTATGATGACCATTTGGTCAGGCTTGCAGGAGCATTTGATCTGGGTTTCCGGGGCTAGCAGAAGGGAGGGATTTTACACTACAAAGGTCTGGGCTAGCTTGCCAGACTAGTTTGCAAATGGCTCGGGGCTCCTGCAATGTGTTAACAAATTACCCCAGGTTTCCACAACTTCAGCAGCATCCGCTTTAGTACAGAAACAAAAGAGGCAAAGGTTAGACTTTACCTTTGTAAGACAGGCTAATCTAATTTTATTCTTACAATGGCTTGCAAATCATGCAGGGCACATGTGTGCGCATACCCAAGATCCTGTGAGGAGAATGGAGAAGGGACTGTGGTGTGGCTATCACCCCTGGGGGAGGGGGAGACTTCTCACTTTCCCTCTCTCTCTGTCTCTCTCCTCTCTGGTGATCACACATGCCCTATGGCAAAACCCCCCAAAAAAGAGGTTCCTCATTCAGCTATACCGTGGCTCTTGTGTATTCCTGTTCCTCCTTGCTGCCCGTGCAGATGACAGGGGACAGGTTGGAAGTTGTATCACCCTTGTTCCTGCTATGGGGCAGAGGAGGTGAGGTTTCTTAGGAGTGGAGGTGTGGGGCTTCACTGATTTTCTCAGACAGATGGAAGGGCCTTAATGAAGTGTCCCCACATTTCCCTAAGCCCCCGGGAATCCTAAGAGCCAATGCTCTCACATTTCTTCTAGTGTACTCAGATTCTCATTGAAAGCATTTACTCTCTCTTCACTTCAGTTCAAAGATATCTGTTGTGCTTCAATCATAGGCAACAATAAACTAATTGGAATGTGGGGAAAACAAATGTGAACTAGATAAGGACTCTCCAGGGGTTCAACAGCATCTACTCCTGGTGACAATTGGCTGGTATTAAATTCTTCCTTTTATGTGCCAAAGAAGACTGTCTCAAGAACAATTTCTCATTCACTTTTCATAATCCTTTGATTTTAGTTACTATTATTAACCCCATTCTATTGATACCTGATATGAAACTTAAAGGGACCAGCAGTTAGCGTAATGGCTATGTCACTGAACTCTCATGTAGCTGATTAAGGTTCGAGTCCTGGACCCAGTGGCTTAAACTCACGCTGGGCACGTGTGCATGTGTACCCAAGATCCCGAGAGGAGAATGGAGGAGAAGGGATTGTGGTGTGGCCATCCGCCCTGGGGGGTGATTTCTCACCTTGTATCTCACTGTCTCTCTCGGTCTTTCTGGTGAGCGCACACGTCCCATAGCAAAAACCCCCTCCAAAAAATAAATAAATAAATAAAAGAAACTTAAAAAGGCTTAGTAATGATCCCAAATAAAAACAAACTTTCAAGTTAGAATATCAGGATTCAAACTGAGGTTTTAACATTTACTATCAACACCGCCTTGGACAAGACACTTCAACTTCTCTGTTACTCACTTTCCACATTTATGCAATTGGGTAATAGCATTGTATACCTCATAATCTTGTAAGGATGAAACAAGATGATACCTGTGACATATTTAGCATTGTGTGCTACCGAAGAGTGAACACACCAACAATGTTAGCTATTTTTTATTATGACTTCATCAGTGTCCTCAATATGCCATCCGTTTCCTGGAAAGAAACTGATTTGTTTGAAACGGCCAACTCCTCTCAAGTTCATCCACAAAGTCAAACCAACTATGCGGTCATTGGAAAAGTCATGATATATTTTTCTTTTTTTTCTGTGCAAAACTGCATTATGACTTTGCCAGTGGCCCAATATATGGCCATTAGATATCACAGAAAGTAAATATAATGTAACCCCAAAACAACAGTAGCATATATTTGTCAGGTTAAATCTACGGGGTTGGACACTGTCATCAGTGTTGAGGACACAGGGTGGGGAGGCTACGTAGCACTTTGGATTCAGAAAAACTGTGGTGGAATCCTGCTCCCTTCCTTTCTAGTTCTGTGTTCACGTCCATGTTACCAACCTCAATAAAGTTCCGTTAATTACTTTATGGAAACAGAGTAACAACGCTATCTGGTCTTTAGATTTTATTTGAGCATTGAAAATAAAAAATACTGTGCACAGGGCAACTGCTTAAAAAAGATTATGTCATTCAGTTTTGGGATGAGTATAATTGCACAGAGAATCAACATTTATAGGCAGAATGTATAAATTTTAACTTACTCTTCAGGCTAGTGGGTGGTGTGGTGGTTAAGGCGCCGGACCACCATGTGGCTGACTGCGGTTCAAGTCTCAGACCTGGCACACACGCATGCCCAAAAATCCCAAGAAGAGAATGGCAGAGAAAGGATTGTGGTGTTTCTCACTTTCACTCTCTCTCTCTCTGGCGATCATATGTGCCCTATGGCAAAAGCCTAGTAAATAAATAAAAGAAAAAATAACTCATACCTTACTCTAAAAAAACAAACCAAAACCCCAGTAAAATTAGTATTAATAATCAGATCATAGGGGCCAGCAGTTAGCGTAATGGCTATGTCGCTGGACTCCCATGTAGTCAACCGTGGTTTGAGTCCCAGACCCAGAGGCCTAAACTCACGCCGGGCACGTGGGCGTGGGTGCCCAAGATCCTGAGAGGAGAATGGAGGAGAAGGGATTGCAGTGTGGCCATCCCCCCTAGGGGATGATTTCTCGTTTTCTATCTCTGTCTGTCTGTATGGCGAGTGCACGTGCCCTATAATAAAACCTCTAAAAATAATAATAATAATAATCAGGTCATATAGCTCAAGTAACTGAAACACTTTATAAAATTAACCCAGACTCACACGACTGGATCATTGATAATCAGCTCCTTAATTTGAAACAAGCCTTCTTTTCATCATTTCACCCATAAGCATTAAACGGCTATTTTTTTTGGTTGTGCTGCAGATGGATTAGGTCGTCAGGAAAGTCATGACTTATTTTTGTATGTTTTCCTGTGCAAAAATGCATCATGACTTTCCTGATGATCCAATACTTGCCTGAGGACATGTATGGAAGGGTTTGTAAAAGATGAAAGAGAAAAAGTGAAGTAGAATAGGCTCCCGTGTGTGGAAAAGACCCCCACATTGACTGGGCCAGATGCTGCCGGGAGTTACCGTGTCTGTTACTCTCAAATATAGTTTGTGACAAATTGAGGGAAGAACAATGGATGGACGAACCACTGATTGGCCAACAGGTTTACTGTGGGTAGAGTTAGCAGTCAGGGAGAAGCTCGAGCTGCCATCTGACAGGAGGTGCATGACTGAACCCCTTAGTTAGAGACCTGCTGGCAATTAGCGATAGGTTCCATGATATAAATAGAAGCCCGTGTGGATATATGGGTGTTGTTTGGTGACAGATAATGGCACCCATACACGCAGGAGTGGGGAAGGCACTTCGAGATGGCATAAATGATTCCTATAAATAAGTGTTGCTCGTAGATAGTTCAGATGCTTCTCTATTTATGAACATTTGACATTCACCCCTAAGGAATTGCATATTTCCTCATCAAAAGGAAAAGCAACCGTGAAGCCAACAACTGGATGTCTGATTAGCGCTTTAAACATTCACACTGTGTCAGCAGCCGCAATGCAAGTCAGGTTCTCGCTCCAAGCTCTTGGGGCCTAATGGATGTCTCATTTATGGCATGGCCGGGAAGTCACAGAAATAGCTGCCGGGGCAATTTCCCTACCGATGCCTGTTACTTGGCTCTGTTTTCTTTGAAAAGAAAAACCCTCATTTTCTCTTGCTGCGATAAGTAAGGGAAGTTCCCATCTTCTACTTGAGGCAAAAGGTCTGGTTTGTGTAGTTATTAGGTAGTGTTTATGTTGTTGCTGAGACAGGACTTTCCTGTGAATGGGAAGATCTCATACTGTGAGTTTTGGAAAAGTCTTTATGGCTTGCGGACACAAAACAGACATCATACCAGGAAGGCAGTCGCATCAATGCTGTGCTTTCTCAAGGACCACCCATAGGTGTAGTCAGACGGGCGGGAAACCTTCCATGGGGTACTAAACAAGTTATGGGTTGTATTACCCTCTGCCTGAAAATGGGGGTGATCATCAATATTTTGTAGATTTGTTGTGAGAGTTACATTACCCAGGCTAAGGCTTGATATAGGTAGGGGATCGATGGAAGGTTAATTCTTTTGACCACTAATCAAGAACAGCAAAGACCTGCTATTTGTCCCCAGCACCAGCGTCTTTGTGGGTATAGCACTTCTCACGGCGTAGATGACAGACACAACTTGGCATGAAGACAGAAGCCAGAGTGCCCATGAACAGACGCAGTTGCCAGAGGCTCTTTTCGTCATGGGCTAACTAGAAAAGTGGTCTACTCGCTCACTAGGCCATCTCGCTTCACTTGAATCTAAACCCACTGGGTCATCTGAGCCGATGGCTATGGATCACAGTAAAAAGAAATACTGAACAACACTCATTTCTAGTTCCTTTTTCACTAACTCGCTTTGACTTGGGCTGAATACCTGGAGGCCTTTAGGTTTTACATGTACGAAAAACAAACAGAAAAATGCGTAGAAGGTTTACTGTATTCAGATGCCATTCCAAGCACTTCTCGAAACTGTTCATATTACACTGGTAACCATCTTATGGGCTAAGGTTGTCTTTCTTTCTTTTTTAAGAATTTTTAAATTAAATTAAATTAATTATTATTTACTGTGCAATAGGGCACATGCAGGAGAGAGAGAGAGAGAAAGCAAACTGCCCCGTTTGGGACTTGAATTGTGGTCAACCAGGTGGGAGCCTAGTGCCTTAACCACCACACCATCTGCTGGCCTTGGCTAAAGTAGTTTTTGTTTTGTTTTTTGTTTTTCCTTTTTCTTGGGAGAGAGATTTTTGCTATAGGGCACATATGCTCACTCAAGAGACAGAGAGACAGAGAATGAGAAATCACCCCTCAGGGGGTATGCCATGTCACAACCCCTTCTCCTCCATTCTCCTCTCGGAATCCTGAGCTCGCATGCCCATGCACCTAGCATGAGTTTTAAGTCACTGGGTCCAAGAATAGAACCACAGTCAACTACATGGGAGTCCAGTGACATAACCTTTATGCCATCTGCTGGTCCCGGCTAAAGTAGTTTTAACCCTCCCATTTTATAGATGAGAAAATGGAAATACAGTGTGAGTAACTCGGCCATGTCATTCATAACTGGTATTAGAACAGAGTGAAGCTAGACCCTCTTACTCAAGAGCTTACTGTTCTAAGCTGCAGTCTCAAAAGTCAAGCTGGGGAATTCACGGAAGCCTTAAGTTCCACTTCAATTTCAAATCCAAGGTCTACTTTATGAATATTTCATATTAGAAAGTGTTCGGTCCCAGACGTATTTTGTAGTGCAGAAGTTACCAGACATGTCCCAAGTACCTGCCAGGTGCCACGCAGCAGGACTTATATTTAGGCACTTCACCTTAAGGAAAGTCACTCTGGCTTTCATACCACTGGGCTCTGTACATCTATGAAACCATAGTTTATTACTTTTAAAAGAATTATTTATTTCATTTTATTTATGATTATTAGTTTTTAATTTGGCCAGAGAGAAATCAAGAGAGTGTAAAAGTGAGAAGGCAAGCCACCAGGTCCAGGACTCAAACCACAGTAGGCCAGGTGGGAGTGAGTCTAGCACCTTAACTACGATGCCACCTCCCAATCTGCAAGGATAGTTTATTAAACAAGCTTTTTTTGCAATTGGTCATTACTCAGGGTTGAAAGATGATGTCACAAAAACAACTATGAAATCTCTCCGTATTTTTATTTTTTGCAGAACTTACCAGAATCTAAAATTATTAGTTTTTCTTACCTGCTTATCACCTTCTTTCCTTTTACCACCCCAATGGGAGTATGTGTTCTCCTTGGAGCAGGGGTCTATGTGATCTCCACTACACCTCCCAGGGCTGGCGCACCATGGGAGTTCCACAAATAGCCATTGAGTGAACAGCAAACGAACACCCCAATGATAAGCCCTCGTCTAACACTTTCCATCATCTCCCTGAAGTTTAGGAAATGCTTGCAGATATAATATTCCATTTGATATTCATCAACAGCCCCACGAGAGAGCTAAATTGCACTCCCCCTTTTTACAGAAGAGGAATCAGGAAATCAAAGAGGTTATTTGAATAATTCAAAGTGAATCGTGTACGACTCCAATCCTTCCTACTCAAAACCCCACACTTTGCATTATGCCACATAGCAGGCGAAGTTGTAATAGCGTTTTGGAGGTCCCCCTTACCTAAACTGAGCTCGTCAGGAACCTGTTTTTGAAATCATTGGATCAGAGAAGTGAGACAGGTGGAAAGAATCCGCTTCCCTCTCCTCAGTTTTGTGATGGTTCTACAGAAACTGTCCAGTGGGGATGGCTGAGATGGATGACAAGTTAGATCAACAGTAGTTATTTTATTTACTCAGAATAATTAACATCCCATGTACCCAGACTAATTACTCCAAGCACCACCTTAGCTTCATCACCTAAAACCTTAAGTCACACCGTGTCTGTCTGTCTGCCTGTTTTTAAGGTTTTGCCATAGGGAGAGAGTGCTCACCACAGAGATGGAGAGAGGGAAAGTGAGAAATCATCCCCTAGGAGGGATGGCCACACCACAACCCCTTCTCCTCCATTTTCCTCTTGGGATTTTGGGTGCACACACATGTGCCTGGTGTGATTTTCGACCCACCAGGTCTGGGACTTGAACCATAGTCAACCATTTGGGAGCCCATTGCCTTGACCACTATGCCAGTTGCTTATCCCCAAGCCATAGCATGTCCTAAATCAGAATGCTACACTCTTTTTCAGTCTATACTTCTCTTAGTCCCCCATCCAAAGTAAATAAAGCCTCCTTTTGGCTTGTGTAGGTTCAAATTCTAGCTCTGCCTCTTTCTTTCTCTTTAGCTTTAAATCCCTATGCTTCCACTCTTCATAAGGCAGTGAGAAGATGAAATGTGTTCATCTATAGGATGTGCATACAAGCAAATGGTAAACCTTAGCTGTTAGCATTTTCATAGTTATTATTATTCTGACATCCCAACGACCTTGTCTCAGCATCTTCCCTTCCCCAGGGTTACACTGGGAGAAACTCTGTCATCTTTTTTCACCTCTTTGCTAAATTTTCAAACCAATTTCCAGTTTCCTGTCACTACAACTCTAAATATAAACACAAGATCATTTCCCTTCTCGTAAGTGAAATAGGACTCAAAATAAACATTCCATTGAAAGAATTAGAAGACTCACCTTGACAAATGAAGGACAGTAGACTGTTTTTATAATGATCATTATTATTACTCAGACAGCACTTCCTCTATTACATGGTTCCTGAAATGCTTGTGGAACCTCAGTCCCAGATGTCATCCACAGATGGCCTGAGCAGTGTTTCTTTTTTGACAATATGGCATTGACCACACACTCACAGGAGGTATACAAGGTAGTATCTCTTTATTTTTTGGAGAGATTTTTGCTGTAGTGTGCATAGGCTTGCTAGAGAGACAGAGAGTGAGAAATCATCCCCCTGGCGGGATGGCCACACTGCAGCCCTTCTCCTCCACTCTCCTCTTGGGATTTTGGCCATGCACACACCCACACCTGGTTTGAGTTTCAAGCTGCCAGGTCCGGGACTTGAACCACGGTAGATGACATGGGAGTCTGGTGATGTAACCATTATTCCATCTGCTGGTCTCATAAAGTAGGATCTAATTTCTGCATAAAAGAATGGGAGAAGGGACAACAGTGGTTAATCCAGCAGTCATCCACTTCTTGCGTGTCCCATGGTTATTGTTTTTCTCATTTATTTATTTTCACTATGTATTTATTTATTTTTATACATTCAATCACTGTATATCATTACAGCTTGTAAAATGAATTTCCCCACATTAATACACTATTACTCCAGTTAAAGATATCATATACCTTATCATCAACAGATAATTTTCCATTTTTATTGAGCACTTACTGTTCCAAAGAAGGCATTCTACTGAGACACTGATGAGTCAACAATAAATAGGCCTCTACCTCTGATCTTGAGGAATTCATTGGAGAAAAGGAAAAAGAAGCAAAACATATAAAGGACCCTAAAATGGAAAATTATCTGTCGATGATGACACATATGGTAATATCATTGACTGGACTAATTTACAATGGATTCAGGAATTTCCTGAATACAGGAAGTTAATTTTGCATGCTGTAGTGATTAAAATAAAATAATAATTAATAAAAATGTAAAAAAAATGATAAAAAACTAAAAAAGATTTATTGTAGAGAAAAGACACACAGGCCATAATACGAGGTAAGAAGTCCTATAATAGAACTGTGCTTGGGCTATTATGCACCCATCAACCATAAACTGTAGGGGGACCAGCAGCTGATATAGTGGTTACGTCACTGGACTCCCACATGGCTGACCATGGTTCAGGTCCTGGACCCAGTGGCTTAAAAGTCACACCAGGTACATGTGTGTGTATGCCCAAGATCCTAGAAGGAAAATGGAAGAGAAGGGACTTCGGAGTGGCCATCTCTCCTGGGGGGTGCTTTCTCACTTTTGCTCTCATTGTCTCTGTTTCTCTCTCTGGCGAGTGTGTACACCCTATGACAAAAAAAAATTAAATAATAATAATAAAAGTAAACTGTAAAAGTCAGAAAAACTTTCCAGATAAGAAGAGATCAGAAGAGCATTCAGAAGGTTGGATAAAGGAAAAATAGAGAACAGAGATCCCATTGGAGGAAATTGTGTCTGCAAAGGTCCAATTCTCTTTGATTCTCTTAGGCTATGTCTGCCATTTCAGTGTGTCTGTGACATACGGCGTGGAAAAGAGGTCATGTCATAAAAACATTGACATTTCATACCCTCAGGATTTAGATGTTATCCTTTCCTTGGGGGTTGAGAAAATTCTATTTCATAATTATAAATGGTGATTTCAGTTATAAAATTCACTGGAGTTTTACTCCGCCCTGATTTTCCTTTTCCCATGTCTGACACAGAGTACCATTTCCTTTAGGGCCATACTGAAAGTGCTGACACCTCGCTTTCCCTCTCACCCAGAGTTGGCCTCAAGTTAACTGTACAGTTTACAAATCTACTCACCTATTGAGTAGGTGAGGATAACTTTTTAAATTTGTGTGGTATGTATTTCAGTTTACCAACCACCCCAAGAACAAGAACAAAGAATTCCATATATGGCAGGAAGAACAGTAGTTAAAACAAAAATGAACTTACAAATCCAAGAACCAAATTATATTAGAAAGTTTTAACTTTCTTTTCAGTAATCACCTTTGATATTTTGATGAAGAATCATTGTGTTAAGAAGAGCGTCTTAGCTCAGAGCACCCCGGGTGTGTATCTAGACTGAAAATTGGGAGAATAATCAAATGGCAAAATGCAGGCAGACTAGCTAGGGCTTATGAGGCTAGATATTTTAGGTTCAGTTTTATTCTTTATGGCCTTGTCCAGAAATACATAGGCCTTCGGAAGAGACAGGATATAGGGGGTTGTGGGAAAACTCATGACATATTTTTCTATACAAAAATGAGTCATGACTTTTTTCTTTAGAGAGATTTTTGCTATAGGGTGCATATGCTCGTGAAAGTGACAGAGAGAGACAGAAAGACAGAAATCAAGAAACCACCCCCAGGGAGGATGGCCACACCACAATCCCTTCTCCATTCTCCTCCTGGGATCATGGGCACGCACGCACATGTGCCTGTTGTGAGTTTTAAGCACCAGGTCTGGGACTCAAACTGCAGTCGACTATGTGTGTTGTCCAGCGATGTAATGTTTATACCATCTGCTGGTCTCACATCATGACTTTTCTGACAACCCAATACATTGTGTAAAAAGCAAGGAAAAATAAATTAGCAGATTTAATTTAAAGCAGAGGAAATGAATAGGATTGAGTCAAAAGATATGAAGCACTAACCTTCCCTTTGAGGCCATTTTCTGTTTTCCTATGAATGCCAAATAGATAGAGCCCCATAAATCTAGATTCTTTCATGATAATGGAGGAAGGAAATGACAACTATCATGGAAAAGTGACCATGGGTCTTGGGTGTCCCATAGACATTTGAATCCAGATGATTATGGCGTATGTTTTACTGTTTTTCAAAACAAAGGATTATCAGTCTGGCTAATCTTGTATATGGTCAAAGAGGGAAGTTGGATGTGACATCAGCTGAGGCTGAAGAGCATCAGATAAGGTTGAAAACACAAATACCCACAGGGGAAGAAGAAATGAGAAGAGATGGACCACAGGTGGTTTTGTTCCATGGTTTAGAGGAAAATCTTCAAACAGGTCACCAGAGGGCTATTTATACATACCAATGGCATGGTACAGGTTTGCTTATAGCTAACCATGCCATGTGAGACTGCAACCTCTTGGGTCTTTCTCAATGAGAGATCTTGTTTGTAAAGCAGTTAGCAAATGCTTCATTATTCGTCTTCCTACCTCTAAAGCCAAGGGCATAGAAGCCAGAGAAGAATCCACTTCTTTAAAGAAGAGGGTATTATGGGGGCCGGAATCAGCATGATGGTTAAGGCATAGAACTCCCACATGGTCAAATGTGGTTCGAGTTCTGGATTTGGCAGCTTGCTCTCTCAGTTTCTCTCTTTCTCTCTCTCTGTATGTATGTGTCTCTTTTTGGTGAGCACACATATCCAGTAGCAAATTTAAAATAACAATAGTGTCAAAGAAAATAGACAATTATTTTTAAAAAGAAGAGGGTATTAAATATGGCACACATTCAACTATTGGGTCGTCATGAAAGTCATGGCATAGTTTTCTGTTTTTCTATGCAAAAATGTGTCATGACTTTCCCGATGACGAAATATCACAAAATTCTTTTTTTTTTTTTTTTTAGGTTGTCACAAAATTCTTAGTACTTTAAAATCTACTGTGCATTCATGCTTAAAAAATGCAGATGTAGGCCAGTGGCCTAGTGGTTAAGGTGCTGGATTCCCACATGGCTGATCGCAGTTTGAGTCCCAGGTCTGGCTTGCTTAATCTTTCTCTCTCTGCCCTATTGCACATCTAAAATTAAGTAAATAATTATTAAAAAATGGCAGGTGTATAATGGATTATGAAGAGGATATTGCAAGGAAGTTTGACTGTCTAGAACTGTATTAATTCCTATTCACTCTGGGAGTTCATTAAAGAGAGAAGGGTTTGGGACCAGCAGTTGGCATAATGGCTATGTAAATGGACTCTCATGTAGTCAGCTCTGGTTCGAGTCCCGGGTCCAGTGGCTTAAACTCACGCCAGATACGTGTGCGTGTGTGCCCAAGATCTGAGAGGAGAATGGAGGAGAAGGGATTGTGGTTTGGCCATTCCCCTTGGAGGTGGGATTTCTCACTTTCTGTCTCTCTGTCCCTCTCTGACTTTCTGATGAGCACTCACACCCTATAGCAAAAACCTCTCAGAGAGAGAGAGAGAGAGAGAGAGAGAGAGAGAGAGAGAGAAGGGCTTCCCTCTGTGACCTCTCTCTGCCTGCTTTGTCTCTGGGCTTATGTCAAACAACACTGCTAGAAAGTGGGGCCTGTGACCCATCAGTAGATATGGGGGTGGTGGCGGCACAGAGTAATAAGATGGGGACAGGACACAGACGTGGAGAACATAACAACCCATCTCAAAATAAGAAAAAAAACAGAATATACAAATACATATTAATTAAACCGCCTGAGTCTTCAGAAGATGATAATGAAAGAAGGTGGCAGCCCCACCTTGGCTCAGCCGTAAGCACATTCCTGATGCAAGGCCTGTAAATTGCATGGCTTCAAGCACCCAGCAAAGGCATCGTTTTGAAAGAATTTTGAGAGCATTTGTATCCTGTCAGCTGCCTTGGTGGCAGGGTGATAAATGCTTCTGGATTTGAGTTAAGCAGACTAAGCTCTATGAAACTGTACTTGAATGACTGCTGAGCTCTCCAACCGTCAATTCCCCGATCTCCCCACTAGGAAGTCAGAGGTGAGCATTAGAGGAAAAACCGTCTTCCCAGTGGTCAGTGGGACGGTCATTCTCGAACACCTGGTGGTGCATCATGACTGCCCATCGGAGACTCCAGCCTCCGGTTCCTCCATTCTTCCCCACTGCAAATTCCTGAGCATCCTCAAGTGATTAATCATGGCCATTTGCAGGGCTTCTGTTTCTTTCTTTAAAAATGAATTCACAGATTTTTAAAGATTTACTTATTTTTCATACATTCAATCATGATATATTATCACAGCTTGTAAAAAGAATTTTCTCAGCACAGATACAGTCCAGTTAAAGATATTATCACACACATTATCATCAACAATTTTCCGTTTTTGTGTCCCTTCCATGTTTTGCTTCTTTCTTTTTCCCCTTGATTTTCTTTCTCTCACCTTCTCCCATTTTCCATGCTTCTCCCACACTGTTTTTAGTATCACAGTTTTTCTCCCTGTTTTTATACCTTCCAGTATTTCCATTTCTGTCATAGAGTCCAGACATTCAGTATATATTAAGTGGGGATATGCATTGTCTCTCTTTCATAGTCTGGCTTGCTTTGCTTAGTGGTAAATCATCTGTTTGTCCACTTCTTATCAAATGCCAGGGTCTTGTCACTTTTTATGGCTGAGTAGTATTCCATCGTATATACGTACCATGCTTTTTCAACCCTTTTTTTTTTTGTGCCATAGGGTATGTGCACTCACTGGAGAGAGACAGACAGAGGGAAAGTGAGAAATCACCATCCAGGATAATGGCCATGCCATAATCCCTTCTCCATTTTCCTCTTGGGATTTTGGGCATGCACAGACACTCACACAGTGTGATTTTCAAACTGCCAGGTCTAGGACTTGAACTGCTGTAGCTCATGTGGAAGTTCAGTGCCTCACCACACCACCTGCTGGCCCCTCACAGATGTTTTAGTCTAAGATGTAATGCTGAATGAGAGTTCTGGTGTTCAGCTTTCTTAGAGAAGAACATGAAGTCAAAAGAAGTGAGAGGTACACTTTGCAAGATCTCTCTGTCTCTCTCTCTCAGAGAAATTTTTGCTATAGGGCACTTGCACTCACTGGAAAGACAGAGAAACAGAAAAGAAGAAATCATCCTTAGTGGGGATGGCCACACTGCAGTCCCTTCTCCTTCAGTTTCCTTTTGGTATTTTGGACATACACACATGTGTCCAGTATGAGTTTTAAGCCACCGAGTCCGGGACTCGAACTGCGGTCAACTACGTACAAGTCCACCAACATAACCATTATACCATCTACAGGTCCCACACCAGATGTCTCTTTAGACATTATACATCTCATAATGTGGGTGGAGCCTAGGAATGGAAAAGAAAGTGCTACCAAACTGTGCCTTGACTTGATTCCACACAGCTTCTTCCTGATACTAGTAATAATGATAATAATAGTAATAATATCCACCGCCCCTATTACCTCAGTGGCTATGTACCAAGCTCTGTGATAAGTACCTTATGTGTATTATTTTAGTTGGTCAAAGTGTAACTGCCATCATCTTTTGAACTCCTTTCTACCTCTGCCATTATGTTAAATTGATCCACCACTTTCCCCACGAGTTCAGGAAGAACTCATTTTGTGACGCGTCAGTGCCTGGTGGCTTATCTGGGTTTTCATTCAATGGAGCTGGAACACACACTGCCCCACTGCCCACAAGGTCCTGCTTTGAAAAAACTGCAGCTTCGCATCGCCTCCCTCCTTCCATCACGTTTCCCTACTTCTGTTCAGATTCTTGTGCTTTTGAGACTCCCCCCCCCATTTGAACACGCAGATAACCTTGATTAATAAGAGACTCGTGTTTATAATTGAACAACCTGACCTTTGTGGTTCAATTGTCTAATGATAGATTAATCGGGAAAGGAGAGGGAAGGGAACCCATTTATAACCCCTACTACCCAGGGCTTTCTATGGACTGAGTGCAATACTCTTGCTGTGTCTTATTTTCCATTCTCAGTTTACAAGGGCGAAATCGGAGGCTTAGAGAATTTAAGTCACATGTGAAAGGTCAAATCACAAGTGAATGGTGGCGTCAGGATTTAAGCTTTTGCATGACCTTGTTCTGCTTCAGATAGGACATTTAAAAGAGAATCCAAAGCCTGTATCTAACTGTGGTAAGAAAAAAAGTGAAGTGCATCTGCCAAAATAAAAAATAAATAAATTAATTAATTAAAAAAAAAAACAAGAAAGAAAACACAACAAATGCCCTTTCCCTTTGGCATTTAAACATCATTGGCGTGAAAACATGAAGATAGAAATTGTACCTGTGCTTATGTGAGCAGAAATGTTCTCAGGAGCCTTGGGATTTATTTCCGACATAGTTCAACTAGATCCATGGAAAGCGAGAAAGAGGAGGAAAATAAAAAGCGTCTGATGAATAAGCGAGTGGGAGAAACCATGAGAAAAAAAGATGCCGTGGAATCGTAGCTCAGATTTCTTCTGGAATATATACTAGTATCTGGTGCTGTGGGTACTAGAATATGTCAGATGTACTGAGATTACTATTTCATCAAAGATGATACTGTATTTGATCTTGCCATTTGGCCAGGTGGCTGCTTTGGAAGTTTCCAGAGTTTTTAGTTCTAGTGAATATCTAAAATATGGATTGTCTTGGTTGCCTTGATAGATAGACTGGATAGTTTGCCTTTGGAACCCAGAGTCTCACTGGTTAGGGATTGTAATTTGTGTATTATTCTCAACCAGTGGGATGCTCCACCTTTGGAGTGTTCCATTGAATGAGACAAACTTCCTTGACTTAGCTAAGAAGGAAGCCGCTTTAGAAACTGAACCATGGAAGACCAATGTCATTTTGTTTGCTTGTCTTCATACTTGGTGGGGAGATGGAGACAGAAAAGAAACTATCTCGTGTTCATGCTCCCTAGAGATATCTCTCTCTCAAAAATGGCTCTCGTGTGTCAAAGGGAACATCCACATGCCAGGACCTCTAAAGTGTCAGGGTTGACCTCAGCCCGGCAGCCTGACCACGTGTTCTAACAAGAAACCCAGACACATCCGTAAAGTAAGACTAAATGAACTTCTCGGTCTGCCATAGTAAATTTGATCTCTGTAGATGGGACAGACTGGCCCCCGTTTACTTCTTTCTTCCTTCTCGCATGCTCTTTGGAAAGAGGACGCCATCTCTGGGCTCTGGCTTCTCAGAGACCCCCATCCTGCTACCTACTGTTTGATTTCCTCACCTAGTTACTAAACTTCAGGAACTCTGAATCCCCAGTGTCTTAGATACTGTCCAAAGGTTGGAGTCTTTGGTCTATCTTCAGGTTTATACTGAAGTATCAGACTTGAACTCTTTTTTTTTTTTTTTTACTTTTCTTTTTTTTGAGAGATTTTCGCTATAGGGCATGTGCGCTGGCCAGAAAGACAGAGAAAGACAGAGAGACAGAAAGCGAGAAGTCACCCCCCAAGGAGGATGGCCACGCCGCAATCCCTTCTCCTCCATTTTCCTCTCAGGATCATGGGCACGCATGCACATGCGCCCAGCGTGAGTTTAAGCCACCGGGTCCAGGACGTGAACTGCGGTCGACTACATGGGAGTCCTTTGACATAGCCATTACACCAACTGCCGGTCCCTAGACCTGAACTCTTGGATAACCTTTGTCTTCACCTTCCTCTAAATAACCGTCAGCTCTGAGTTCCTTCCTCCCCTAAGATCCTGGTAGCTCCTAGAA
>NW_006203464.1:1443078-1466881 GCF_000334495.1 Tupaia belangeri chinensis | reverse complement strand
CTTTCCCTGGTAAACTCTGCTTGCATCCAGTGTTTTGATAACTCTTTCTCTGTTATTCCTCAAGGAAAAAAAATGATTGATCTGATTGTTTTCTTTTTCTTTCTTTCCTTCTTTTTCTAAAGAATGATTTCTTTTATTATTATTATTTTCATAAGTTCACTGGAGAGACAGAGAGAAAGAGAAAGAAAGAAAGTGAGAAAGCAAGCCACCAGGTCTTGGACTTGAACTGTAGTCAACCATGTGGGAAGTCCAGAGCCTCTTCCACCATGCCACCTGCTGGACTCAGATTGGTCTGATTGTTAAACTCAAGAGATTGCTACTTGGTCTATTTAGCTTTAGAATACGGCTACATTTAGAGAAATACTTCGGTATACATTTTCAGATCTGATATGATTAACAACCCTGTGATATTTACATCACCGTTTCCCATTCATGGGAGAAAGTGGCTTAAGTGATGTCGAAATGAATTTCTCAATTTCATACACATCAACAGAGACATCTAGTACTCAGACAAAGAGCAGGTTCCAAAACTGTCATGCAGTCCAGCACACACACAGGTACTCTCTCAAGACAACAGCAATAATTAAATTGCCGGGCCAGAGCAGTTGCTTGTTTGAATCACAAACAGTACCTATTAATTTACCCCAAATCCTCTTGCATTTTTCTCCTTCATAGAATTTATGAAGTCATATAAGCATATGCATGAATTTGACACAAACCAATGGACCAAAACAGAAGCCCCCAAGTCCTGCGTCCTAGATCAAGTTGATTTCATTCATGAATTAATGTATTGAATTCTGTGGCTAATGGTATCAGCCTGTTTACTAATGGTACAGACAAAATAGAAAAATACATAGAAAAGTTTTCTGGGCCAATTACAGATCTAAAATGTTATGATCAGCAAACCTTTTTAATTTGATCTCATCTAGTTACTTGGCTGCTCAGTAGGCAGGCGTAGAGCAGTGTGGATCCAACTGATTTGAAGATATTCAATCTCACACATACAAATATTATATGCCTTGTCTCAGCCTGCCTCACCCTACTGTCAGCCTTGAGCCACAAGGTCTTCCAGGTGGGCCATTTCTAATTAGATAGGGATCTGGTGTTTGTCTTTGTGAATACGCTCTTTAAGCTCCCGTGTACTGGAAAACCCTGGGTCTCTACAGGTGGGAATGGAAGAAAAAAGCCATTTGCTCTGGTTTCTTTTCAAACACAAAGTTTTCATCTCTGTAGGAGCAATTAATTTTCCCTGTTTAAAATGACAGAGAAAACCCTTATCTTTTGCTTTTCATTGTAAGAGCTGGGGGAATGCAGTGTGGGAGCAAAGGCGTGTTGGTCTGTTCTATTTTCCCGCTGAGCCAGAAGAGTTGATTTCTGAACAAAATTCTCAGAATTCTATAAAAGAGGTGGTAATCTGGTGAGTTACCATTGAGTGTCATACGATATTAAGAATTCATCTTTGTTGGACACTTTTAAATCTCCACTTTGCAATGAATGATGACAATGTTCTTTTTCCTTCCTTTTTTTTTTTTTTGGTCTAAATGTTGGTATCCTCCCAAAAGGGTTTGTTGAAATCCTAACTCCCAAGATGATGGTATTAGGAAATGGAACCATTGGATGTGGGGTAGGGGGGAGGTGAATAAGTCATAAGGTCAAAGCAGTTATGAAAAGGAGTAATGCTGTTATAAAGGAGGATCCAGAGAGATCCTTGGCCCCTTCCATGACCAGAAAACATAGCTAGAGCGCCCCATCTGTGAATCAAGAGATTGGCCCTCATAGACCCCCAATTTTTCAGCACCTTGGTTCTGGATTACTCAGCCTTCAGAACTGTGAGAAATTCATTTCTGTTGTTTATAAGCTGTTCAGTGTATGGCATTTTTGTTATAGCAGCCTGGATAGACTAAGACACTCCCACTTTTTGTGGCAGTAATTTTTTGCCTCTGGTATAATAGAAAGTATAGCATACAACTAAAGAAACAAGGGTCATTTTTTGGAGAGATTTTTGCTATAGGGTATATGTGCTCACTGGAGAGACAAGAAGAAGAAACAGAAAGTGAGAAATCGCCCCCACAGGGATGATGGCCACACTGCAGTCCCTTCTCCTCCATTCTCCTCTTGAGATTTCGGGCACACATACAGATGGACAAGGTGTGAGTTTTAAGCCACTAGCTCCGAGACATAAACTGCAGTCAGCCATGGGAGTCTAGCAATGTAACCATTACAGCCATCTACTGGTCTCAAAACAAGGGCCCTTAAGATCTAATAACCACATTGGTTATAGCAGAAAGAGCAGTAGACTTGGAAGAAAGACCTGGGTTCAAGACTAGCCTCGACTGCCCACTTAGCCTGTAAATCATTTGTTCTCTTTGTTTTCAGGTTTCCAGTCTTTGTAGTGGAGACTGTAAATTCCCCTAACCACCTGACTCGTACATGGTACAAGTCAACACAGATGGATCTATGCAGGGGCTTTGCTAATCATGAAGCCACATATAACTATTATGCATTATTTCCTATGAAATAACTTAAAGTGCCTTTATGGAGAGCCCTCATTTTGCCAGTATTTCCCAATCTATTCTCCAGGACATGGTATTTGCCTCAGGTCTTATTTATGTATGAGGAAAGGTTTAAAATAAAATAATTCAGTAAGTGTTTTGAAAAATCGTAGTACCATGTTTTTCAGCTTCCATTTCCTTATGTATAAAATGCAGGAAAATTACCTGTCCTAGGATCATTGTGAAATACACACACACACAGAGTTCAAAATGCTCAAGAGGGCCAGACCAGTGCCTAACAGTTAAGGGAGCCAGATCCCATATGGCCAATCATGGTGTTCGAACCCTGACCACAGAAGCTTGAGAAACACACTTGGGGTGCATACATGAGTGCGTGCATACATGGCTCAAATCCTAAAAAGATGGAGAAGTGGAGAAGGGATGCTTTCTTCCTTTCCCTGTCTCTCTCTCTGGTGAGCTCACATTCCCTCTGGCATTTTTTTTGTTAATATACAAAGACAATAATTTTTTAAAAAAATCATGTAAAAGTAGAATTAAATAAATATGAGGTATTCAGGTGCAAACATTTTGAAATCCATGCAACTTTTCATAACATGCATTTTCTATGAACTGTTGAGGATCCTCTCATGTTATGTTTGTGTGTGTGTGTGTGTGTGTGTGTGTGTGTGTGTGTGTGGGCACTGCAATGCCCTAGGCCCAATGAGTATATAATAAGTCCTAAATTAATGTTGTTTCTTCTCCTTACACTTTTCAAAGCTTAGTCTGGTTTGCTTCTGGTGGGAGAAAAGTCCCTGGTCCTTATTGAAGGGGTATCTCAGTGCTTGCTTGACCTCTGTCACCCGACTTAGAAGACATCAACCACCACTTGAGTGCCAGATGACCCAGGACTGAGAATATCTCTGTCTCTGGGATTAACCACAGTGAGGAGAAGAGACAGGGACCTTCTCCACTCCCACCTCCACTGACCTACAGTTAACCCTTAGAACAAAACATTTCAATTTCTTGTTTCACTATAACCCAAATTATGGGACCAGCAGTTAGCATAATGGCTATGTCGCTGGACTCCCACGGAGTCGACCGCAGTTCGAGTCCCAGATCCGGTGGCTTAAATGCATGCCAGGCGTGTGTGCATGCATGCCCAAGATCCCGAGAGGAGAATGGAGGAGAAGGGATTGTGGTGTGGCCATCCCCCCCCGGGGGGGGACTTCCTGCTTTCTGTCTCTCTGTCTCTCTCTGTCTGTCTGGCAAACGCACGCACCCTATAGCAAAAACCTCTCCAGAAAGAAAAAAATATATATATATAACCCAAATTATGAAGTATATTGTATGCAGTGACCCCGTGTTCTATAAACATGCACGTATGGTGAAAGACACACTTTGATTAAGTAATTTGTACTTTTATGATTAGCAATACATGCTGCTTTCTAGTCTGCTCCTATTACCATTAAAAGCAGGATTTTTAAAAAGAGATTTTTGCTATATGGAGCATATTCTTGCTGGAGAGACAAAGAGACAAAAAGTGAGAAATCTTCCTCCAGGGGAGATGGTCATGTTGCAATGCCTTCTCCTCTGTTCTCCTCTTGGGGTTTTGGGCAGGCACACACATGTGCCCGGTGTGAGTTTTAAGCCACTAGGTCCGGGACTTGAATCATGGTCAACTATGTGGGAGTCCAGAGAGCTAACCATTATACTATTTGCTGGTCCCCAAAGTAGGATTTTTATGACACTAATGGGTAGCAATTCACAGTTTAACCATGCTGCTCTAGAGAGATTGATCCTCATAGACCCCAACCATGACCTCCAAACCCACATTATTTTTGGCTACTCCCTCAGATGTCCCTAACTGATAAGTGACAAAGCCAGCTGTGATTATTTTATAATTCAGAAAATAAAGAGGTCCTAACTGTGGATGTAGAAGAGGTAAAAAAAAAAAAAATTCAGAACAGGGCAGGTAGGTAATGTGACAGTTAAGATGCTAGACTCCCATGTGGCTGACCGTGGTTTGAGTCCTGTGCTTGGATGACACTTTGCTTTCTCACTTTCTTTCTCTCTCTCTCTGGTTGGAGGAAAAACTCCAATATAGTGCCCTATAGCAAATAGTAATAATAATAACAAATAAAATAATTTTTCAAAAAAGAAATACAGACCTGAAAAAAAAAATATATATATGTATACACAATTCCTTCTTGAATGTTGTGTTAATGACCACCAGAGTAAAACCTCTTAATTTCTCCTCACCGTAAATGCTAAGAACCTTTTAATTGAATTGTTTCACCCTTTTTAAAAGGCTGACATCCGTCTGGGGCCTCCCCATCCCCTGCTCAAGGCAACCACTTCATCAAACCCTGCCTGTGTCACCATAAATAAGATCTAGGTCTTACAAACCTGGCTGCTACCCGGGACAAGCCCAGAACCAAATCACATTTCCATGTCCAAAACATGGTTGACAAATGTGCCAGTTTCTTTAGACTCACACCAGGCTCTTTGCTGCAGTGTCAGTGTCATTCGAGGTTTTTTTTGTTTTGTTTTGTTTTTTTTAATGGAAAATCTCTCAGAAGAGAGGCAAGTGAGGAAGGGGCTGGATCGGCATGGAGCCCGTTAGTGTCTGACTTGCATCTGTTCAAGTGGGTTTGTTTTATTAATGCGTCCTGGCCTAAAGCTACTGCCATGATGTTAAAGATGCACTGTTAGCACAGCACTGACATAGAGATTTGTTTTCTATGAGAAAGGAATTAACGATTGCGTAGGATATTGAGCCGCTGGCTTACCTCCAATCCACTCGCCTCCGTGCTCAAAGACAGAGTTTAGAAAGGGGCCCGTAAAGGACATCCATTAAGAAAGGGGTAGAGATCAGTGACACCTGGACTGGGGGACCACAGCTGATGTGTCACCTCCCCGCAGAACGAGGCCTGACTTCTCCCTTACAGCCCCACCCTTGGGGACATCAAGAAATACATACAGGCCATTGTATAAATGGCAAAGAAGGAAACAAAGTGGTCCCTTGATTTTTTTTAAGAATTAATTAATTAGTTTGTTTATTTTTAATTTGACCACAGAGAGACAGAGAGAGGAAAGGTGAGAAAGCAAGGCACCAGATCCGGGACTTGAACCACGGTCAGCCATGTGGGAGTCCTTGACTCTCGAGGCATCCCAGCAGCTTTGTCAGACAGGTTGAAGGACTTTACTTGGCAAAGGTGCTGGGAGTCCTTTTGTCACTAAGTATAAAAGAGCACTTCCCAGTCCAACATTTACATTCAGGACATTGAAAGCTTGGCACATTTAGGTTTAGTTTCCAGGGAGCAGCCATCTTGGATTCAAAGGACCCTAACAAGGTCATCACCTGGAAGGTTGTCTAAGCAGATGTGAGTGATGAGCGAGGCACGGCTCCACTGCAAGGGGATAGTTGGCGAGGTCACATCCCAGTAACCTGGTCCAGGGTTTAAGGCTCCAGGTTCAAGAGGAATCAGGGAGCCAGCAGGTGGCATCATGGTTTTAGTGTTGAACTCCCACATGGCCAGCTGTGGTTCGAGTCCTGGACCGGCAGCTTGAAATTGAAATTCACACCAGGCACGTGTGTGTGTGTGTGTGTGTGTGTGTGTGTGTGTGCGTGCATGCCCAAAATCCCAAGAGGAGAATGGAGGAGATGGATTGTGGATGCCCCCACCCCAAGGGTGATTGCTCATTTTCTCTCTGTGTCTCTCTGTCTCTTCACCAAGCACACATACCCGACAGCAAAAATCTCTCTTAAAAAAAGAGGGGGTGCAGCAGGTGGCATGGTGGCTAATAAACGAACTGGACTCCCGCATGGCTGACTGCAGTTTGAGTTTCAGACCCGGCAGCTTGCTTTCTCTCTTTCTCTCTCTCTCTCTTTCTCCCCCTCTCTGGTCAAATTAAAATTAATTAATTAAATAAATAAAGTTCAGTAAAATATATATATTTTTAAAAAGATAATCAGAATGGGCCTTCAGAACCAGGGGCTAGATGAGGGGCGGGGGGGCTGGGGAAGCTACACCGATAGACCACTCAAATCAAGTAGCTAAGTGTCTGGAGGTGACACTTCCATGGACTCCCAGAGTTCATTCAGACCAGACACCCCTGATGTAAGAACACAAACTCTTCAGGAACCTCCTTTTCTCAGGGAGAACATCCCTTTGAGGAATGGTTGCCGTTGGTTTGGGATCACAGAGAGCGTACGTCTGTGACTATCCCGCAGCTCCTAATAGCCTGTGCACTTTGGGCTCCTGGAGTCTTCATTTCCTCATTGGCACAACAGGACGATAACGCCCACCTCCAGGGTTGAATGTTGGAATGCGTGGATGCATGCTTACTTGCAGTATCGTGTTCCTCATAAGAGTAACAATAGTAGTAACAATACAGAAGAGTCCTGTGATATTTGTCACCGTGATGAATGCTTATTTTCCATTTCTGAGCTAGGAAGAAGCATGCAGGGGCTAGTTCTACTCACATATCTCATTCAGTGGGCGTGGGAACTCCTCCCAGGTCCGTAGGAGAAAAGGTCTGTAGGTATACAGGTCCATGATCAAATCCCAAACATTTTTCTGTTCCCGTGAATGGAAACTTCATCATCAATGCCTTGAAGACTCTTCCTGTGCTCAACAGCTTGTAAAGCATTCGCTCTGTTTCATTCATTCTTGCTGCTGCTGAACAGTGCACTTGCTGAGAAAACCTGAGTCCCAGCCCCTGAGTTTGTATGGAGAGAGGATGGCGAGTGCCCATTGTCACCCCTTTCCTGAGAGGCTAGCACAAAGGATGTTGATACTTAACTGCAAGGATTACTAAAATGTCTATCACTACGATTGGCCGGTATGCTCTTCCAGGATAACGAAATTGAGCAGGTCACCATCCCTTCTGGAGGAACTCAGGCAGGGTTGGGAGATGGGAGGAGGAAATTGGTGGAACCATGAGGACAGACGTCATTAAAAGACACTGAAAGGTCTTTCTGTCATCACCAGGGCAGGGACCAGTAATGAGTCCTGAGTCCCATGAGAAGGAGTGAAACCATGTGGGCATCCCCCAGTCTGGGGAAGCCCTCAGCATCTTCACCGAGTGGCTGGAAGACAGCAAGCATTTACCTCCATTCGATAACTGTCAGCCATTAGAAATACATACAGACAAAGACGCCCGAAGGCCGCGTAATGCTACTCTCTGGCGACTTCTTTGAATGACTTAGACAATGTATATAAATATTTTCCCAGGATACCACATTGACCCTTCACATGCTGAACCTTTACCAATCCGTTTCTTTCTTCTCGTAGTCTTCCTAAGGACAAAGGTGAAAACAGTGACACTGGGGGCCAGCAGCTGGCCCGGTGGTTAAGGTGCTGAACTCCCACATGACCAGCTGTGGCTAAAGTCCTTGACCTGGAAACTTGAAAATCATGTTGGGCACGTGTGTGTGTGTGTACGAGGCCATCCCCCTGGAAGGGGTGATTTCTCACTTTCCCCGTCTCTCTCTGTGTCTTGCACCACAGAGCAAACTCGTTCTATGGCAAAAAAAAAAAAATACCTTGAAAAACAAAACAAAAAATGGTGACATTGCTAGTAACACAGGTTTGTAGTTTAAGATAGCATCGTCGGGGACTGGGCAGGTAGCATGGTGCTTAAGGGCACTGGACTCCCACATGGCTGACAGCAGTTCAAGTCCTAGACCTGATGGCTTGCTTTCCCTCTTTCCTTCTCTCTCCCTCTCTCTCTCTCTCTCTCACTCTCTCTCTCTCTCTGGTCAAATAAAAAATAAGTAAATAAATAAAGTTAAATAAAAGAATTCTTTTTTTTTTTTAGAGGTTTTTGCTATAGGGCATGTGCGCTCGCCAAACAGACAGAGAGAGACAGAGAGATAAAAAGCAAGAAATCACCCCCCAGAGGGGATGGCCACGCCGCAATCCCTTCTCCTCCATTCTCCTCTCGGGATCTTGGGCACGCACGCACACGCACCTGGCGTGAGTTTTAAGCCACCGGGTCCGGGACTCGAACCATGGTCGACTACGTGGAAGTCCAGCAACATAGCCATTACACTAACTGCTAGTCCCAATAAAAGAATTCTTAAAAAGAAAAAGATAGCATCGTCCTGGCCAACCCCACTTCCACCCTGACTCCAGATTGAGGTTAAAGAAAAAATAATGCTGGAATGTGTAAACTGTCCATCCCAGAGCAGAAACTATCCCCCAGGGGGACCCATTTCCACACAGTGCTTCTGCACTCAGCATTGCTACCACTCCTAAAAGCAGATCCTGTGTCATGAGACTCTGGGAAGAGAATGAACACACGTCCTTGAGGACAGAGTAGGATTTTGTCATTGGGGTTTTGCTCCAGAGCAAGACTCAGTGAAATCCTCCTACAAAGAGTCAGTAAGTATTTTTGGCCGCGCAGGCTGTGTCTTGCAATCTTTGGACTCTCCTTTATTGGCACAAAGGCACCCGTAGACAATACGTGAACAAGAGGGCATGGCTGTGTTCCCCAGAACTCTTTTTACAGGAACAGTTGGCAGGCTGGATCTGCCCTGCAGACTCTTATTGGCTGATGCCTGTTTTTGAGAAAACCACTCTCCCCATGGCCGGCCCTCCTTTCCATGAGACTGCTTGTTCATAGCCCAAGGAGAGTAGTCCTCCCCACTTCTCTTTGGATCTTCTTTCTCTACTCCTTTTTCTCTTCTATGTCTTCAATGAATTTTTTTGTTTGTTTGTTTCAATTGCCAGAGGGTATGAGCTCTCTCTCACCAGAGAGAGAGAGAGAGAGAGAGAGAGGGAGAGAGAGGGAGGGAGGGAGGCAGGGAAGGGGAGAAAACATCTCCCCATTCAGTTGTGGTCACACCACAGTCTCATCTCCATTTCTCTGTACTGTCACAATTTTGGTCATGCACACACATACACACACACACACACATGCACACACACACACACACACACACACACACACACACATATCCAGCATTTCATTGTTTTCAGAGTTTTTATCATAGGGTGCATGCACTTGCCAGAGGCAGAGAGAAAGAGACAGAGAGAGACAGCGAGAGAGAAAGTGAGAAATCACCCCGCAGGGGGATGGACACTCCACAGTTCCTTTTCCTCTATTCTCCTCTCAGGCTTCTGGGTACACACACATGTACCCGGTGTGAATTTCAAGCTGCCTTGTCCGGGACTGTGGTCAGCCATGTGGGAGTCCAGCACCTTAACCACTGTGCCACCTGCTGGCCCCTCCAGCATGTTTTTTCAAGCTTCCAGGACCAGGATCCAATCTGTGGTCAGTCATGTGGGATTGGTCTCCCTTAACCACTAGAGTAAGGGACTGACCCACCTAATCTCTTTTTATCTTTTCCCCCATAAAGAATTCACTTGCTATTTTGTGATAGGACCATCTACACTGCACATCTGTCCACTACTGGATTTCCTGAGGCTCTTTTTGAGAGTTTTTAAAAGTTTTCCACCAGGGTCGTAGAGAGTAGGCACTCAGTTAACACAGCCATTGCAATGGAATATCTCACTCCATCTTCTCCTGAATCTCTGTACCCCCTGGTCTGTCACTCACTGCCTCCTTGTCAGCTGTGTTTCAGGGAAGCGCCTGTATACATGGACCTCTAAGAATCAGGGGGACATCTATGGAGGTGGGATGCTCTGAGTCCAAGAGCCTTCAGCAGCCAGTCTCTGTCCGATAAAGGAGTGCACTATTGCATTTCCCAGAAGCACAATGGATTACAGCAGGTGAACAAAAATGCCCTGATGGATGTGAGAGAGACGGAGAGGGAGGGACAGCCTCTGGACCGTGATCCTGAGGGCCAGAGGCTTTCCCCAGGGATCAGGACACAAGTGTTTGGCAGGAGACTATGTCTGGCAGGAGGCAGCTTCTTTTTTAAGTCCTCACCCCACTTCCCCCATCTTTGGTCCTCATCTTTTCCATGATAGGGCTCCTTCACTTATTTTGCAAGATGATTGATTTTCAGTTATGCTCATCTTGTTTGTCCATGTGGGGCTGAAGGCAGTGTCTTTTCACAGTCCCCTGGGGCAGCAGCTCTTCTGATTGCTAAAAAGCTGCTTGGATGAAATGGTAGTTGAGATGCCAGACTCATACATGGCTGAAAACAGTTTGAATCCCGAACCTGCTGGTTTGGGTTCTCTCTCTCTTGTGAGTGTGTGCATCCTATAGCAAAATTATATATAAATTTTTAAAAAAAGATAATAAAATTAAATACTTTTTTTTTTTTTAAGAGCTGTTCAGGAGCCATTTGGCTATCCCATATGGTCTGTCTGGGGGAAGGAATTTACCCTTGGAGCGTGCAGTCTTAGAAGCCTGTCGTAATTTTGGCTGCAGGGACAGCGTTGTCCGCAGCTTGGCCCGAGGCCAGCTTGCTCCTCATCTCCTTAGGGACTCCTTGCCTCCTCCCATCCTCCTTGGCCTCTTGCTAATTTCACTGATGCACCAAAGCATCCATTTTTAATCTGGCCAAATCAATTACAAATGTTACCGATTGTAATTACCCAAGGAACTCCCGACAACTAATTAATACGCAATCCCCACAATAAATTACACCTTTCCCTCATCTTTCTGTTCCAGATAGCTGTTTTCTGAGGAGGCAGAGAGCTTGCTCAGCCTGCCAGGGACCATCACGAAGCAGCGCTTTATTTGGCTGTGCGTGTGTTTGTGGGTGTTTGTTAAAAGTGGCCACGGGCACCGTGCCAGGCCTCTGGGTGGCAGCGCCACTATCTTTTGCCACTTTGGGGAAAGTTACCAGAATATCCATGGGGCCTGTCTTGTTTTTCTACCCCAGAGAGACACTTTAGTTTACTTGGGAGAAAGTGGCAAGAGGGGCAGGTGATGGGAAACCAATAGATGCCAGGGATGCTTAGAAGGGAAAGATGAGCATGTTTCTCTAGGCCCTGAAACTAGGGGAGTGGGGTTCACTGCCAGATCTTCAGAACATTCTTCAGCAAGGGTCCCTGTCAGAAGAAACTCAAAAGCAGAGATTCACTATTTTTTGGTGCCTTCTTTTTCCCCCCAACTAACAACAGACAGTGAAATCTTAGAGCCCACTATTCTCTGCTTCGTTATCAAGAAAGGCTTTTCCCTTCGCATTAAATCTTCCATGTCGGTTCATTGTCTATCGGATGCCAGGGGACTAGACTAACGAACAGAGTATTCATGCTGGACAAATTCATTTTCAGTGTTGTAAAGATATATGGTGATGGAATGTAAAAAATAATAATAAAGAAAGACTTTTTTTTGACCTGAGCAAACTTGAGAAAGCAAACTGCAAGATTATACCCATAAGAAAGCAGGAAATTCGCTCACTTACAGAACTCATATCTTCCCAGTTGAAGCCCTTTCATCTGGACCCGCCATTCCTATGAAGTGTTATTCCAAACCGTTCATATAATTATCACAATGGCGGAAGAAGAAGGGTCACAGACTCAAACTTGTACACAGGCCAGGCCTGGCGTCAGAGCATGGAGAAAGCCGGGGCCAGCGTTTCTGTGTCAGGAGGGCCAGTGATGGCTGACAGAAGGAAAAAGGTTCTTGAATCTCGGCAATAGTAAGAAATAAATAAAAATGGTTTTACTTCTCAGTCTTATTAAAAAGAAAAAAAGGTTCTTAATTGAAGTTAGCTCGGGAGTGGAAGTAATCCTGTGCATGTATATGTACACAGATGAGATGTGTGTGGCAGTGAGCATGTGTGCACATGTACATTCACATGTATGTGTGTGGAGTGTAGCTATCAATTGTGTACTCATGTATAAGCGTGTGTGTGAGTGTAGGTTAGGTGTGAGCAGACTCATGTGTGCATGCCTAGGTATTTCCGTGCATGTGTATTTGTGGTATACATGGGTACTTGTGTGTGCATGCAGATATTTGCATATATGTGTGTGCATGTGCATGTGTGCATATGTGTATAGTTGTGAACACGTGTATGTGCACATTCACACTGCGTGGGTGTGTACATGTGTGTTTATGTGTATAGTTGGGCATGAACAGTGTCCATGTATGTGAAGATGTGTGTGTGCTCATGTGTTTGTGTGCATTTGTGTATATGCAGCTGGGTATATGTGCATGCATGTATAAACATGTGCATGTGTACCTGCGTGTGTATGTGTTCTCTTGTATGTGTGTAGGTGGCTGTGGGTGTGTACATGCATCTGCATGGAGCATACATGTGGTATGTGCATGCTTGGGGCTGTGTGTGTAGAGGGCATCAGTACGTCTGAGGTCAGAGAAGACCCACTTGCTGGTCTTCTCCAGCTCCTCCTCGCTCCCCTGTCCCAGCCCACATTGTTCTCGCTCTAACTGCCCGTTACTCTCACTGCCGCCTCTCTGGGAGGCCAGCGGAGGGGACAGGTGGCATGTTCCTTCCTCACACTCCCAGGCTGGCTCCTGGTGGGCGCTGACCGAGCAGCTGTGGAGTGGAGGGAACGGGGGCGGTTACCAAGTGGGGAGCACAGTTCTCAGCTCACCTCCTCCCTCCACAGGAGCACTGCTTGCTGTTTTGCAGCTTTGGGAGTCTGAGGCTCGTCTTTGCATTTTTCTCTGTAAGACAAAAACACGTTTCTTGAAGTAGTGTAGAATCAGTCATGAACTATAGAACACATATTATAAAGATGCAAAGACTTTTTTTCTCTCTTTTTCCAAAGTCTTTATGTCAGGGAGAAATCTTAGCTCATGGGGTGGTCTCAGTGTCTGTTAATGAAACTCTCAGCATTTTCCAGATGGGTCTTTACTTCCTCACCCTCAGAGCCACTCGGTTATCTGCCATTTTCCATTGGAAATGATTCTGAAATCTTCCCAACGTCTCCTCATGTCCATCACTTCTTTTCTTAAAGAGTTATTTACTTAATTTTATCTATTATTATTATTATTATTATTATTATTATTTTAATATGTCAGGGAGAAATCTTAGCTCATGGGGTGGTCTCAGTGTCTGTTAATGAAACTCTCAGCATTTTCCAGATGGGTCTTTACTTCCTCACCCTCAGAGCCACTCGGTTATCTGCCATTTTCCATTGGAAATGATTCTGAAATCTTCCCAACGTCTCCTCATGTCCATCACTTCTTTTCTTAAAGAGTTATTTACTTAATTTTATCTATTATTATTATTATTATTATTATTATTTTAATTCACCAGAGAGGGGAAGAGAGAGAGGGAATGTGAGAAAGCAAGATGCCAGGTCTGAGACTCAAACCACGGACGGCCATCACTTTTATGAAAACAGTCATTCTTTTTAACCCGTGTTGCTGCAGCTTTGCTTCCTTTGCTGTTTCTCACTCCATTCTGTACACTTCGCCATGGTTATATTCCAGTAAAACAACCTATTAATAATTACATTAGGTGGGACCAGCAGATGACGTAATGGTTACTTTGCTCGACTCCCACATAGTTGACCACAGTTTGAGTCCCAGACCTGGTGACTTAAAACTCACACCAGGTACATGTACGTGCATGCCCAAGATCCCTAGAGGAGCATGGAGGAGATGGGATTGTGGCATGACCAAACCCCCTGAGGGGTGATTTCTCGCTTTTTGTCTGTCTGGCTGGCAAGCATATGCACCCTAGAGCAAAAATCTCTCTCAAGAAATAATAAATAATTGCACGAAGTCAAAGATATGCAATTGCCACAATCTCTTGGCCCACAAAAACTGGTATTCTGCAGCAGTTTATCATGACATCACTCTCTAGCACACAAGTCTGTGAGGCATCCTCTCGGAACAGGTTGCTGTGGTTATTTATTGATTTAGTTCTTCTGTGACACAGAATCAGAGCAAGAGAGGTTGGTGGGTAGATACAAGGATGCCCAACAGGGTTTCATGCTGCATTCTCTCCTGGCCTCAGTCTTCCAGGTTCATGGGTGTATGCGTGTACGCAGGGTGTATAAATTGAGCTCCGGATGCAAATTGAAGACCTTCCCGTGCCGTGGCCTCAGTATCACAGAGGTTGCAACTTTAAAAACAACCACCACCTTGGCAGCAGGTCTTTATTACTGATTGCCAGAGGATGTGTGTATTTGCCAGAGAGAGAGAGAGACAAACAGAGGGAGAAGGAGAAAGTAACCCCTCCAGTGAGGCCTGGTTATGGCATAATCCCATCTCCATTTCTCCATCCTGGCAGGATTGGGGGCATGCACACAGGCCCAGCCAACAGGCCAAAATGCATAGTTGGCCATGCGAGCTCTGGCATCTGTAACCACCAATCCACAGGGCTGGCCCAGACACCATTTTTTTTTTTTAAAGAAAATTTGCTGTATTCTGTTTCCTAATCACGTCCCCAGAATTAAATAAGTAGAGGCATTTCAGAACCTTGTTTCTCACAGATGTAATTTTCTAAATAACAGAGTGCAAAGAGCAGACATGTAACATTGAAATGCAATATTCAAATCAAATTGTAAAAATATATCTATACATATTTTCTTAATTATTTTTTCAAGAGAGATTTTTGCTCTAGGGCACTTGTGCTCGCCATAGAGACAGAGAGACAGAAAGCAAAACATCAAGCCCTAGGGGGAATGGCCACACTACAATCCCTTCTCCTCCTGGAATCTTGGGCTTGCAGGTACACGTGTCTGGTGTGGTCCCCAAGACACCAGATCTGGGACTTGAACCGTACTCAGCCATGTGGGAGTCCAGCAATGTAACCACTAAGCCATCTGTTGACCCTTCTTATTTTTTGGAGAGGTTTTTGCTATAGGGCGCGTGCGCTCGCCAGACAGACATGAGAGAGACATAGAGACAGAAAGAGAGAAGTCACCCCCCAGGGGGATGGTCACGCCACAATCTCTTCTCCCCCATTCTCCTCTTGGGATCTTGGGCACGCACGCACATGGGCCCGGCGTGAGTTTTAAGCCACCGGGTCCGGGACGTGAACCACGGTCTATACTACGTGGGAGTCCAGCGACATAGCCATTACGCTAACTGCTGGTTCCCTGTTGGCCCTTCTGTGTGTACATTTAATACCTCCTGTGTTTTCAGTTGAATGGTATCCTATCTGACAGTACACACTTTCTCCCAGAATAGAATTGTTCATAAAATCTCAGAATTGGTTCTCATTCTACTAATTATTGTGCTCTTGGACAATACTTGCATTAAAAAAAAAAAAAAAGCCACCTTCTTTATTTCTTCCATTAGCAAGAGAGAGAGAAGAAAAAAATCCCCTACAAAGTGTTGATGTCATAATCTGCTCCCAGCCCCACAGTGAACCCTGGCACACTCAGGGAGGTCTCGGGGCTTGAACCTTCCATGTTGCATTGTCTCACAGAGAGCTGTGCTTTATCCCTGCACCGCCATCTTGCCTCTTACCTATCTTCACATGAAATAAATATAAATCTTACTTATTTGATGAACTTTTTTCTTTAGTTTTTAAAAATGTATTTATTTTACATTCATTCACTGTCCATCATCACAGCATATGGGATGCTATTTCCCATCCAGAATACACAGTATATTGGCTTAATTAAGGATATTATAATCATGTTATCATCGACAAATCATTTTTCATTTCTTGTTTCTTATATATTTTTGCTCTTTTTTTCTTTTCTTCCTTGATTCCCTGTCTCTTACCCTCTGCCACGCTCCTCCCACAAAAACTGCTCTTCTTGAAATTAAAAAATATATTTAAAAATACCTATTTCATGACCACAATAAGTTATATAGCTTCATTTAGGTGCTACTTTATAGTATGTTCATTCTACTCACTGAATTTTGCCTTTATTTTTTAACTTCTCTCATATAGAAATTAGGTATATTAATAGTAGTTGACTCAGGGGCAGCAGGCAGCATGGTGGTTAAGGTACTGGACTCTCCCATGGAAAACTGTAGTTCGAGTCCTGGACCTGACAACTTGCTTTCTTGCTTTCTCTCTTTCTCTCTCTCTCTCTGGTGAACGTGTGTGCTCTGTATCAAATTTAAAAAATAATAATGAGGAAAAATTTTTTAAAAGTTAGCTCAATGGATTTTTCTGAAGTTAATACTAAGTTAATACTGCTTATAAAGTGTTAAATGGGGTGACTAGCTCTAACTTCGTGCTCCAGGAAGTTGAATTGGCAATTACTCTTCTGGATTGATGCAAGGACAGGGCTTTGGGGATCAGTCGTCTTTTGGGTCTTTGTGATACTCTATAAATAAATAAATAAATTATAACTTTCTTCTTTAAATCCTTCTAAGTCTGAATGAAAAGAAAAACCTTTAAAAAAAATATATGTACATGGACCTAATGGGACTCTTCACCACTACTTCCATTTTTTAAAAAAGAAGTCATTTTTAAAATTTTATTAATTATTGTTATTTAAATTTGATCAGA
This sequence comes from Tupaia belangeri chinensis, assembly GCF_000334495.1. Lineage (NCBI taxonomy): Eukaryota > Metazoa > Chordata > Mammalia > Scandentia > Tupaiidae > Tupaia > Tupaia belangeri. Next base: position 1,450,075 of record NW_006203464.1, on the reverse strand, counting down.
GAGAGAAAAAGAGGGAAAGTGAGAAAGTAAACTGCTAAGTGTGGGACTCAAACCGTGGTCCATCATGTGGGAGTTCAGTGTCTTTAACCATCTTGCCACCTGTCAGCCCCAACACCACTGTGTTTGTTTGTTTGTTTGTTTGTTTTAACCTGTTTCCTATGAAAATGTGACTGGATTTATCTTACACCTTCTTGAATTTGTGTGGAGAAATTATAAATAGATCTTCAAAATTGCCAGTGATGTGGATTCCAAAATGAATTTGGTCAAGTTGCTAATTCGCTCCATCGTTAGTATTCTCTGCTTCATTTTATGAGAAAATATTGGTATTGCGCTAAGTTTTTAAATAGCACGTATAATTATATCCTCATTAATAGATGTCAAATATTATTATTTAATACATTGCCCCGATTAATTATGTTTTTTAAATTAAACAGCTAATTTCTAACAGGTTATATTAAATAATTAAGTCTAATGCTAATGAAATTGAGAGAGAGTGCTCTTGCATCTTCTTTAAAAACACAAAATAAATGACCTATAAAATTAAGTGTGGGCTCCAATATTGGCTAACTAGCCCCGTAGCTTCTGACTTTCACCTTCCTAGCTTCACGTCCCCAAAAGAACCATGTACAGCTCGGGAAAGAACTCACATCCACTGTCCACACTGCTGTCTCCCATGGTGCTGAGACTGTGTTGTTTTTCCTTCTGGGGTGTCCTTTCCTCTCTTAAATGACTGGATAAAAGCTCACATGTTCCCGTTTAGGACACTGTCCCTGCCTCCCTTTGACAATTACAGTTTCTATCCATTAAGCTCCCAGGAGTATTGACTGTTCTCCTAGAACATTTGTTGAACTGTCCAGAAGTTCCTTGATAGGATTATGTCTTGATAAACCCATTGTGATAAACTCTTTAGTCAAAATATATTTAAGGGGCTGGCAGGTGATGTGGTAGTTAAGGTGCTGGACTCCCACATGGTCAACTACTATTTGAGTTCTAGACCTGGTGGCTTGCTTTCTCTCTTTTCCTCTCTCCCTGGTCAATAATAATAATAATAATAATAATAATAATAATAATAATAATAATAATAAAATTAACTTAATGTTGGGTCTTTGGAAAAGTCATGATGCATTTTTGCATAGAAAAGCATAGAAAAATACATCATGACTTTTCTGACAATCCAATGATTTTTTAAAGAGTTGTTTTATTCAATTTTATTTATTCATCCGTTTATTTTATTTTGACCAGAGAGAGATGCAGAGAGAAAGAGAGAAAGGAAAGTGAGAAAGCAAGACACCAAGTCCGGGACTCGAACCATAGTCAACCTTGTGGGAGTGTCCAGAGCCTTAACCACCACACCACCTGCTGGTCCCCCAATCCAGTAATTTATAAAAAGTATATTTTATGCATCTCATCTACTGAACATCATAGCTTAGCCTCCCCTGCCTTAAACGTTCTCAGAATACCTACATTAGCCTATCATTTGGCAAAATAATCCAACAAAGAATCTGGTATAATAAAATGTTGAATTTTATTCAATGAATTCTTTCATGATATAATTCATTGACTTTGTAATTCATTGAATGCTGTGTAAAGCAGAATGGTTGTGTGGGTTATCAAAATGCAGTTTCTACTGAATGTGTATCACTTTCACACCATCCTAAAGTTGAAAACTGGGAAGTTAAGTGTGGTCTGTACTATAATTGATCTCTGAGCCCATCTGTCCCCTGCTTCGGTCTTGGATTCATCTGTCCCTGTCCCCAGCAATGGAGCCTAACTCACGGCAGATAAGCGGAAGCTTTCCTTTTGTTTTACCCCCACTCCCAAATTAATGCATAGATAAATAAGAGCAACATTGTAGACTAACCTCAAATATTGAATGAATGGATGCATTAAATGAATGAGAATATCACTGAGTTTAGAATTTATATGACCTTGGGACCAGCAGATGATGTAATAGTTACATTGCTGGACTCCCATGTACTCGCCTGTGGTTCGAGTCTCAGACCCGGCGACTTAAAACTCATGCCAGGCACAAGGGCATATGTGCCCTAAATCCTGAGAGGAGAATGGAAGAGAATGAATTGCTGAGTGGCCATTTCCCCTGGGGGAGGTAATTTCTCACTTTCTTTCTCTCTGTCTTTCTCTCTCAGGCAAATGCATATACCCTAACACAAAAGTCTCTCTTAAAAAAAAAAAAAAAAAGGGATTTATGCAACGTAAGCACGTGAGTGAAAAAGCAGAACTAGAATATTTCTGTTATAAAATCAAAAGTTAAAACAAACTATAAAACAATGCCATTGAGGGAACCAGCAGTTAGCGTAATGGCTATGTCACTGGACTCCCACGTAGTCGACCGCGGTTCGTGTCTTGGACCCGGTGGCTTAAAACTCACGCCGGGCGCGTGTGCGTGCGTGCCCAAGATCCCGAGAGGAGAATGGAGGAGAAGGGATTGCGGCGTGACCATCCCCCCTGGGGGGTGATTTCTTGCTTTCTGTCTCTATGTCTCTCTCTCTGTCTGTCTGGCGAGCGCACGCACCCTACAGTGAAAAATCTCTCCGAAACAAACAAACAAACAAACAAACAAAAAAAAACAATGCCATTGAGTTAAATGAAGTGATTGGTTAAAAGTATTTAGCAAAATGCCTCTGAGTAAGCTCTCGAATATAGTAGATGTGTTTTTATTGTGTTTCTTATTATGATTATTGCTGTGTTGCTCAGGAGTTAGTCAATGAAAAACTGCCTAATAGAACAATATGCTACCCGAAAATGCTGAAGCATCTCTGTAACAATGCTTTCATTTGCATTAAAGCTTCAGAAACATGCTAGAATACATTACATGGTTTAAATATATGCAATGTGTGTGATAATTTTATCTATACACAGATAATATTTGTTAAAATTCTTATAATCGAGGACCAGTGGGTGTTGTAGTGGTTATGGTGCTGGATTTCCACATGGCTGACTATGGTTTGGGTCCTGGACTTGGTGGCAACAAATAAATAGATAAATAAATGTTTAAAAAATTCTTAGGGACCTGCAGTTAGCATAATGGCTATGTCGCTGGACTCCCACGTAGTTGACCATGGTTCACGTCCCGGACCCGGTGACTTAAACTCACGGCAGGCATGTGTGCGTGCGTGCCCAAGATCCTGAGAAGAGAATGGAGGAGAAGGGATTGCAGCATGGCCATCCCCGCTGGGGGGTGATTTCTCACTTTCTGTCTCTCTGTCTCTCTCCGTCTGTCTGGCGAGCGCACGCGCCCTTATAGCAAAAACCTCTCCAAAAAAAAAAAATTCTTACTTTAAAATATCATGGTTTTGTTAAGTTTTATTGATTTATTCTTTTTTGATATGAAATTGCTGTGATATATGAATCATTTTAAATTTTATGATAATATACTACACACTATATCTTAAGTTTCCAAGAAGTTATCACAGCTTCTCTTATAGATTATATTGTTTGACTCCCTATGACAAATTCTCAGACATGCTTCTGGTAGGGTACTCTGAGTTTCTTATGTCCCCTCATGGTTAGGATTTTCAGAGGCAGTCTTGTATTGCATTAATATTTTGATATTCAAAGAAGCCAATAATCGTCCTTTAAAATTACACCCTTGTTTTCATTAACCCAATTCAAGTGGTGCCTTCTTATCTGCCTAAATTAAAATGCATTAAAATGCATTAAAATAGCATATGGTTACATTGCTGGAATTCCACGTGGTCGACCATGCTTTGGATCCCTAAAAGGTCATGCCAGGCATGTGTGCGTGTGTGCCCAAGATCCTGAGAGGAGAATGGAGAAGGAATTGCAGCATGGCTATCCTTCCTCGGGGGGGTGGGGGCAGATTCTCACTTTCTGTCTCTCAGTCTCTGTCTTTCTGGTGAGTGCACATGCCCTATAGGAAAATCCTCTCAAAAAAAAAAAAAAAAAAAAACAAGAAAATGCTCCCTTGAAGGTCAACAGTCATATTTATTGTAAAATTGATTCTATCTGTTAATTCCCCATTAATTAAGATACCTGAGAGTGGAATGTGGGCTAAATTAAATTCTACTAATGGGAGTTAGGCTAACTTCCCTTTGAAGGTACTAACATCCTTCTCTCGTATCTTGTGAAAATGTTAGGGTTCTTGCAGTCAGCTTATATAACACAGGAATCTTAAAATACTATATGTCGATTAGTTACTTAGCAATAAAGAGCACTCTCTATATCATATAATATCTAATAAACATTCATGTTTCTTTCTGTTACCTTTTCCAGTGATTTCTCCAAATGACGTTTATGTTACTCACATCTGTGACCACACTGACTATCGTGTAACTTTATTGTCAGGAAAAATGTTTGTGATAGAAGTGACAACCTATAGATAACGGTAAATGTGTTACTTTTAATCAAAATGGAATAAGACATCCACAAAATTGTGGCTGTACCCCAGAGGCAATGGTCGGTGGTAGTGTAGCTGGCTCTTTGCTCTGAGACCAAGAGCCATCTGGTTTCCTTCCTACAATGGAGATCAAAATTCATTGCTCTGTAAACGCCTTAGAATCCCCTAGTGTTTCGGAAGGCACAGAGATTTGATTTTGTTCTGACAACAAAAAGGCCTGTGTAAAGAATTCTTTTAGTCTGTAACAATAGCAACACCAAATCCTTTTATCCGAAACCTAAGAGGCTGGTAGAAAAATAGAATGGGGAAGTCAGTTTCCAAGATAGTGAAATAGCATCTTTAAATAGTATTGCTGATTTTTTTTTTTTTTTTAAATAAGTTCTCCAACATCTACCCTGACCTGAAATTTTGGACTTCTGTCCATCTTGGCTTTCTTTATCTTAACTGTAAACATCTCGATCTTGTATTTCATATGAAGAGGAACGTATGCTTAAATAGAACCTGAAGTGACAGAGAACACAGATACTTCTCTATGGCAAGACCAGCGATGGAATCTCACATGAATTCTCTCTTGCCGTGAGATCTTAGTCAATAGCCTTGTAAAGAGATGGCCTGCTCTAGCACTGCCACTTCCAGTTTCCAAAGTTAAGGCATGAATTTTCTGAGAAAGCTTTGGCTTTCAATTTCTGTGTAGGGTGAGTAAAAAGCAGCGTAGTTGGGGACAACTGGTGGCATAATAATTAAGACAGGATCCCATGGGGCCGACTGCATGGTTCCAGTCCCAGACCTGGTGGCTTGAAAATGCAGTAGGTGTATGTATGTACCCAAAACTTTAAGAGGAGAATGGAGGAGAACAGATTAGGGTGTGGCCTTCCCCCACATTAGGTGGGTGGTGATTTCTCACTTTTCCTCTTTCTCTTTCTCTCTAGCAAGCATATATACCTCATAGCAAAACAAACAAACAAACAAAAAAGTAGATATTTGGTTATCCCTACTTTGCATGGAAGATACATGTTTAGTTTAAAATAGAGAATTATTTAGCCATCCTTTAATTAGCATTTGATTTGTGTTAAGCATTTTCTGCGTAAGGTAATAGCTAAAAAACTATGAGAGCTATAAATTAATACAAAACATATCTCCAGAGGGCAGCAGGTGGCATAGTGCTTAAGGCACTGAACTCCCACATGGCCCAGCATGGTTTAAGTCCTAGACCTGGCGGCTTGATAGTCACGCTAGGCACGTGTGCATGCATGCCCAATATCTTGGGAGGAGAATGGAGGAAAAAGGAACCGCGGCATGGTCATCCTTTCTTGGTGGGGAGGGTCATTTCTCACTTTCCCTCTCTGAGTCTCTCTCTGGTAAGCCCATGTGCCCTAATAGCAAAAACCTTAATACAAACATAAGAACAAAAACATATCTCTGACCTCCAAGGGTCAGATCAGATGAGTGATTAGGCCCAGTCTGCATAACCATGGATGTTTTTATGGAGGAAGTAACATTTGGGCATGATCTTAGCACCTAGGGGCAGTTTCATTTAGCAAGAGGTGTGGTGGTTCAGGTGCTGGACTCCCTGATGGCCAACTGTGGTTTCAGTCTCAAAGCTGGTGGATCTCTCTCTCACTTTCTCTCTCTCTGTCTCTGTCTCTCTCGGGGAGTGTAAGTACCCTATAGCAAATTAGATCATAATACTAGCACTAATAAATAAAATAATTAATTATTAAAAAAACTAATTCATTCATTTATTTATTTATTGGAGAAGTTTTTGCTATAGGGTGCATGTGCTTGCCAGAAAGACAGAGGCAGAGAGACAGAAAGTGAGAAACCATGCCTCAGGGGGATGGTCATTCTGCAATCCCTTCTCCTCCATTCACCTCTCAGGATCTTGGGCATGCACGCACATGCTCCTGGGTCTGGGACTTGAACCGCAGTGGACTACATGGGAGTCCAGCGACATAGCCATTACGCCAACTGCTGATACCAAAACTAATTTATTTTTTCTTATTTTTTTTGCTAGAGGGCATGGGTACTCATTAGAGACTTAGAGAGATATAGAACAAGAGAAGGTGGGAAATCACCCTCCAGATGGATGGCCATGTCACAATTTCTTCTCCTCCATTCTCCTCTTAGGACTTGGGACATGCTTGCACACGTAGCTGGTGTGCATTTCAAGCCGCCAGGTCTGGGACTCGAACTGTGGTTGACCATGTAAGAATCCAGCACCTTACCCAGTACATCACCTGCTGGTCCCCTCAAAAGTAATTTATTAAAGCCTGAACAAGTAGATACATATATGTCAAGGTCTGAGTAAAGATGTTCACATCCACCATTTTCTCTGTCCTATTTTGTTACTTATTTTCCCCATCATTTAAACTGAAAATCTCAGCTTTAAAGACAAGCACCTTCTTCCATAACATTCACCTACCCAACTGCCCACAGCCATCTGCCTGTCCTCAAACTTCACACTCAGCAGTGCTTTGTTCCGTGAGCACCTGCTCCTCCAGGGTTTCCTAAGCATCTCCCTCAAGCTGCATTTTGCTGTACTCTCCTAATGGGTTTTTAGTTCCTGATATGCACAGACATTCTGAGTTTGGTGAGGAGGAGGTGTTTGTGAGAACAGGA